>NW_027367906.1:0-53872 GCF_046119375.1 Phyllobates terribilis | reverse complement strand
ACAGTCTAGAGGCTGCTTATTCTGATGGAGGAAAACACTGACAGCATCCTTCATGATCACTGAAAGAACTGTTCTCCTTTCTCCTGCCCCACACTGATCTATCTGATCGGTGCAGTGCAGGGGAGAAAGTCACCAGGACTTGCACGGATGTTGCGCATCCTGTGTAGCTGAAAAAACTTCTGCAAGACTAGCCCTTGGACCTCTTTATGAAAAGAAGAACGACACTCCTGATATGTGAGGTGGCATGGATAGGGTCCCAATCAAACAAAGTTGTTGATTAGCCATTGAACCTTTCAGGTCATGTGATCAGTCACATTCCTGGAAGGAATTTCAAGATGTGGTAATGTATACGATGGATGAGTGTACATATATATATATATATATATATATAAGTGTTTGTGTGTGTGGAGCTGCATGAGTATATAAGAGAGCTGTTGGTGTATGTAAGAAAGCTGTGTACAAGTATGTAGCAAAACAGTGCGTGTATGTAACAGAGGTGTGAGTGCATACTTCAAAGCTGTAGAAAAGCTATATGTGTTAGAACTGTGTTTGTGTATGGAGGAGAGTTGTGTGTGTATTTCGGAAAATTGCGTGTGTGATAGTAGTAGAGTTGTGTGTATGCAGGAGAGATGTGTGTATGTAGGAAAGAGGGTGGAAACTTATCAATGCTATAGGACCTATGCAAGAACCTAACATGATCAAATTTGACTCATGACAATACAGCTTTAAAAAATGCATTGGCAGCAATTGTACCGATCATCTACTTTCAATGAATTATCAGCAAATTGGTGAAAGTACACCTATTAAAAAAAAAATAACAGCCTCCTCCATATCCCCTCTAGCTGTCCTGTCCATCACCAAGATAGGTGCGTTTTCTGCCATTTTAGGTAGAAGTAATGTTCAACCAATTTGCTTCTAATTTAGACAAAGTAGTAGGAAAGTTTATCAAACAAACTCTACATATGAGCTCTATCTGTTTTACAATACGTGTAATATGTATTCACAAAATGTCCATTTTCTATATGTGTGAACTTCACATCTTTTTTTTTTTTTAGTAAGTTTTAGTGCATGATGAGGTGGTGTTTACCTATAGGATCCACCATCTCTTGGACTGGGCACCATTGATGGTATTTATTGGGCCCCACGTTCTTAAGTAAATCTCAATATTGCTTCAAAAAGGTAGCTATGCATATACAGTTTACAGACAGAATGTTAACATATTAAGCAAGAGTGTGACAACTTATCAGTGCTAAATGTGCCATAAAAAAACCCAGCATGTAAAATTCTTAGCTTTGACAAGTGACAACATATCTGGCAAAATGCATTGTAAACCAAATGTAATTTTTAGCTGCAGTAAATTTTAGACAATCAAAATGATGTTAAAATGTGTGTGTTTCTTACAGTCTAGAGGCTGCTTATTCTGATGGAGGAAAACACTGACAGCATCCTTCATGATCACTGAAAGAACTGTTCTCCTTTCTCCTGCCCCACACTGATCTATCTGATCGGTGCAGTGCAGGGGAGAAAGTCACCAGGACTTGCACGGATGTTGCGCATCCTGTGTAGCTGAAAAAACTTCTGCAAGACTAGCCCTTGGACCTCTTTATGAAAAGAAGAACGACACTCCTGATATGTGAGGTGGCATGGATAGGGTCCCAATCAAACAAAGTTGTTGATTAGCCATTGAACCTTTCAGGTCATGTGATCAGTCACATTCCTGGAAGGAATTTCAAGATGTGGTAATGTATACGATGGATGAGTGTACATATATATATATATATATATATATATATATAAGTGTTTGTGTGTGTGGAGCTGCATGAGTATATAAGAGAGCTGTTGGTGTATGTAAGAAAGCTGTGTACAAGTATGTAGCAAAACAGTGCGTGTATGTAACAGAGGTGTGAGTGCATACTTCAAAGCTGTAGAAAAGCTATATGTGTTAGAACTGTGTTTGTGTATGGAGGAGAGTTGTGTGTGTATTTCGGAAAATTGCGTGTGTGATAGTAGTAGAGTTGTGTGTATGCAGGAGAGATGTGTGTATGTAGGAAAGAGGGTGGAAACTTATCAATGCTATAGGACCTATGCAAGAACCTAACATGATCAAATTTGACTCATGACAATACAGCTTTAAAAAATGCATTGGCAGCAATTGTACCGATCATCTACTTTCAATGAATTATCAGCAAATTGGTGAAAGTACACCTATTAAAAAAAAAATAACAGCCTCCTCCATATCCCCTCTAGCTGTCCTGTCCATCACCAAGATAGGTGCGTTTTCTGCCATTTTAGGTAGAAGTAATGTTCAACCAATTTGCTTCTAATTTAGACAAAGTAGTAGGAAAGTTTATCAAACAAACTCTACATATGAGCTCTATCTATTTTACAATACGTGTAATATGTATTCACAAAATGTCCATTTTCTATATGTGTGAACTTCACATCTTTTTTTTTTTTTAGTAAGTTTTAGTGCATGATGAGGTGGTGTTTACCTATAGGATCCACCATCTCTTGGACTGGGCACCATTGATGGTATTTATTGGGCCCCACGTTCTTAAGTAAATCTCAATATTGCTTCAAAAAGGTAGCTATGCATATACAGTTTACAGACAGAATGTTAACATATTAAGCAAGAGTGTGACAACTTATCAGTGCTAAATGTGCCATAAAAAAACCCAGCATGTAAAATTCTTAGCTTTGACAAGTGACAACATATCTGGCAAAATGCATTGTAAACCAAATGTAATTTTTAGCTGCAGTAAATTTTAGACAATCAAAATGATGTTAAAATGTGTGTGTTTCTTACAGTCTAGAGGCTGCTTATTCTGATGGAGGAAAACACTGACAGCATCCTTCATGATCACTGAAAGAACTGTTCTCCTTTCTCCTGCCCCACACTGATCTATCTGATCGGTGCAGTGCAGGGGAGAAAGTCACCAGGACTTGCACGGATGTTGCGCATCCTGTGTAGCTGAAAAAACTTCTGCAAGACTAGCCCTTGGACCTCTTTATGAAAAGAAGAACGACACTCCTGATATGTGAGGTGGCATGGATAGGGTCCCAATCAAACAAAGTTGTTGATTAGCCATTGAACCTTTCAGGTCATGTGATCAGTCACATTCCTGGAAGGAATTTCAAGATGTGGTAATGTATACGATGGATGAGTGTACATATATATATATATATATATATATATATATAAGTGTTTGTGTGTGTGGAGCTGCATGAGTATATAAGAGAGCTGTTGGTGTATGTAAGAAAGCTGTGTACAAGTATGTAGCAAAACAGTGCGTGTATGTAACAGAGGTGTGAGTGCATACTTCAAAGCTGTAGAAAAGCTATATGTGTTAGAACTGTGTTTGTGTATGGAGGAGAGTTGTGTGTGTATTTCGGAAAATTGCGTGTGTGATAGTAGTAGAGTTGTGTGTATGCAGGAGAGATGTGTGTATGTAGGAAAGAGGGTGGAAACTTATCAATGCTATAGGACCTATGCAAGAACCTAACATGATCAAATTTGACTCATGACAATACAGCTTTAAAAAATGCATTGGCAGCAATTGTACCGATCATCTACTTTCAATGAATTATCAGCAAATTGGTGAAAGTACACCTATTAAAAAAAAAATAACAGCCTCCTCCATATCCCCTCTAGCTGTCCTGTCCATCACCAAGATAGGTGCGTTTTCTGCCATTTTAGGTAGAAGTAATGTTCAACCAATTTGCTTCTAATTTAGACAAAGTAGTAGGAAAGTTTATCAAACAAACTCTACATATGAGCTCTATCTATTTTACAATACGTGTAATATGTATTCACAAAATGTCCATTTTCTATATGTGTGAACTTCACATCTTTTTTTTTTTTTAGTAAGTTTTAGTGCATGATGAGGTGGTGTTTACCTATAGGATCCACCATCTCTTGGACTGGGCACCATTGATGGTATTTATTGGGCCCCACGTTCTTAAGTAAATCTCAATATTGCTTCAAAAAGGTAGCTATGCATATACAGTTTACAGACAGAATGTTAACATATTAAGCAAGAGTGTGACAACTTATCAGTGCTAAATGTGCCATAAAAAAACCCAGCATGTAAAATTCTTAGCTTTGACAAGTGACAACATATCTGGCAAAATGCATTGTAAACCAAATGTAATTTTTAGCTGCAGTAAATTTTAGACAATCAAAATGATGTTAAAATGTGTGTGTTTCTTACAGTCTAGAGGCTGCTTATTCTGATGGAGGAAAACACTGACAGCATCCTTCATGATCACTGAAAGAACTGTTCTCCTTTCTCCTGCCCCACACTGATCTATCTGATCGGTGCAGTGCAGGGGAGAAAGTCACCAGGACTTGCACGGATGTTGCGCATCCTGTGTAGCTGAAAAAACTTCTGCAAGACTAGCCCTTGGACCTCTTTATGAAAAGAAGAACGACACTCCTGATATGTGAGGTGGCATGGATAGGGTCCCAATCAAACAAAGTTGTTGATTAGCCATTGAACCTTTCAGGTCATGTGATCAGTCACATTCCTGGAAGGAATTTCAAGATGTGGTAATGTATACGATGGATGAGTGTACATATATATATATATATATATATATATATATAAGTGTTTGTGTGTGTGGAGCTGCATGAGTATATAAGAGAGCTGTTGGTGTATGTAAGAAAGCTGTGTACAAGTATGTAGCAAAACAGTGCGTGTATGTAACAGAGGTGTGAGTGCATACTTCAAAGCTGTAGAAAAGCTATATGTGTTAGAACTGTGTTTGTGTATGGAGGAGAGTTGTGTGTGTATTTCGGAAAATTGCGTGTGTGATAGTAGTAGAGTTGTGTGTATGCAGGAGAGATGTGTGTATGTAGGAAAGAGGGTGGAAACTTATCAATGCTATAGGACCTATGCAAGAACCTAACATGATCAAATTTGACTCATGACAATACAGCTTTAAAAAATGCATTGGCAGCAATTGTACCGATCATCTACTTT
Source organism: Phyllobates terribilis (assembly GCF_046119375.1). NCBI lineage: Eukaryota > Metazoa > Chordata > Amphibia > Anura > Dendrobatidae > Phyllobates > Phyllobates terribilis. Next base: position 48,890 of record NW_027367906.1, on the reverse strand, counting down.
CAATGAATTATCAGCAAATTGGTGAAAGTACACCTATTAAAAAAAAAATAACAGCCTCCTCCATATCCCCTCTAGCTGTCCTGTCCATCACCAAGATAGGTGCGTTTTCTGCCATTTTAGGTAGAAGTAATGTTCAACCAATTTGCTTCTAATTTAGACAAAGTAGTAGGAAAGTTTATCAAACAAACTCTACATATGAGCTCTATCTATTTTACAATACGTGTAATATGTATTCACAAAATGTCCATTTTCTATATGTGTGAACTTCACATCTTTTTTTTTTTTTAGTAAGTTTTAGTGCATGATGAGGTGGTGTTTACCTATAGGATCCACCATCTCTTGGACTGGGCACCATTGATGGTATTTATTGGGCCCCACGTTCTTAAGTAAATCTCAATATTGCTTCAAAAAGGTAGCTATGCATATACAGTTTACAGACAGAATGTTAACATATTAAGCAAGAGTGTGACAACTTATCAGTGCTAAATGTGCCATAAAAAAACCCAGCATGTAAAATTCTTAGCTTTGACAAGTGACAACATATCTGGCAAAATGCATTGTAAACCAAATGTAATTTTTAGCTGCAGTAAATTTTAGACAATCAAAATGATGTTAAAATGTGTGTGTTTCTTACAGTCTAGAGGCTGCTTATTCTGATGGAGGAAAACACTGACAGCATCCTTCATGATCACTGAAAGAACTGTTCTCCTTTCTCCTGCCCCACACTGATCTATCTGATCGGTGCAGTGCAGGGGAGAAAGTCACCAGGACTTGCACGGATGTTGCGCATCCTGTGTAGCTGAAAAAACTTCTGCAAGACTAGCCCTTGGACCTCTTTATGAAAAGAAGAACGACACTCCTGATATGTGAGGTGGCATGGATAGGGTCCCAATCAAACAAAGTTGTTGATTAGCCATTGAACCTTTCAGGTCATGTGATCAGTCACATTCCTGGAAGGAATTTCAAGATGTGGTAATGTATACGATGGATGAGTGTACATATATATATATATATATATATATATATAAGTGTTTGTGTGTGTGGAGCTGCATGAGTATATAAGAGAGCTGTTGGTGTATGTAAGAAAGCTGTGTACAAGTATGTAGCAAAACAGTGCGTGTATGTAACAGAGGTGTGAGTGCATACTTCAAAGCTGTAGAAAAGCTATATGTGTTAGAACTGTGTTTGTGTATGGAGGAGAGTTGTGTGTGTATTTCGGAAAATTGCGTGTGTGATAGTAGTAGAGTTGTGTGTATGCAGGAGAGATGTGTGTATGTAGGAAAGAGGGTGGAAACTTATCAATGCTATAGGACCTATGCAAGAACCTAACATGATCAAATTTGACTCATGACAATACAGCTTTAAAAAATGCATTGGCAGCAATTGTACCGATCATCTACTTTCAATGAATTATCAGCAAATTGGTGAAAGTACACCTATTAAAAAAAAAATAACAGCCTCCTCCATATCCCCTCTAGCTGTCCTGTCCATCACCAAGATAGGTGCGTTTTCTGCCATTTTAGGTAGAAGTAATGTTCAACCAATTTGCTTCTAATTTAGACAAAGTAGTAGGAAAGTTTATCAAACAAACTCTACATATGAGCTCTATCTATTTTACAATACGTGTAATATGTATTCACAAAATGTCCATTTTCTATATGTGTGAACTTCACATCTTTTTTTTTTTTTAGTAAGTTTTAGTGCATGATGAGGTGGTGTTTACCTATAGGATCCACCATCTCTTGGACTGGGCACCATTGATGGTATTTATTGGGCCCCACGTTCTTAAGTAAATCTCAATATTGCTTCAAAAAGGTAGCTATGCATATACAGTTTACAGACAGAATGTTAACATATTAAGCAAGAGTGTGACAACTTATCAGTGCTAAATGTGCCATAAAAAAACCCAGCATGTAAAATTCTTAGCTTTGACAAGTGACAACATATCTGGCAAAATGCATTGTAAACCAAATGTAATTTTTAGCTGCAGTAAATTTTAGACAATCAAAATGATGTTAAAATGTGTGTGTTTCTTACAGTCTAGAGGCTGCTTATTCTGATGGAGGAAAACACTGACAGCATCCTTCATGATCACTGAAAGAACTGTTCTCCTTTCTCCTGCCCCACACTGATCTATCTGATCGGTGCAGTGCAGGGGAGAAAGTCACCAGGACTTGCACGGATGTTGCGCATCCTGTGTAGCTGAAAAAACTTCTGCAAGACTAGCCCTTGGACCTCTTTATGAAAAGAAGAACGACACTCCTGATATGTGAGGTGGCATGGATAGGGTCCCAATCAAACAAAGTTGTTGATTAGCCATTGAACCTTTCAGGTCATGTGATCAGTCACATTCCTGGAAGGAATTTCAAGATGTGGTAATGTATACGATGGATGAGTGTACATATATATATATATATATATATATATATAAGTGTTTGTGTGTGTGGAGCTGCATGAGTATATAAGAGAGCTGTTGGTGTATGTAAGAAAGCTGTGTACAAGTATGTAGCAAAACAGTGCGTGTATGTAACAGAGGTGTGAGTGCATACTTCAAAGCTGTAGAAAAGCTATATGTGTTAGAACTGTGTTTGTGTATGGAGGAGAGTTGTGTGTGTATTTCGGAAAATTGCGTGTGTGATAGTAGTAGAGTTGTGTGTATGCAGGAGAGATGTGTGTATGTAGGAAAGAGGGTGGAAACTTATCAATGCTATAGGACCTATGCAAGAACCTAACATGATCAAATTTGACTCATGACAATACAGCTTTAAAAAATGCATTGGCAGCAATTGTACCGATCATCTACTTTCAATGAATTATCAGCAAATTGGTGAAAGTACACCTATTAAAAAAAAAATAACAGCCTCCTCCATATCCCCTCTAGCTGTCCTGTCCATCACCAAGATAGGTGCGTTTTCTGCCATTTTAGGTAGAAGTAATGTTCAACCAATTTGCTTCTAATTTAGACAAAGTAGTAGGAAAGTTTATCAAACAAACTCTACATATGAGCTCTATCTATTTTACAATACGTGTAATATGTATTCACAAAATGTCCATTTTCTATATGTGTGAACTTCACATCTTTTTTTTTTTTTAGTAAGTTTTAGTGCATGATGAGGTGGTGTTTACCTATAGGATCCACCATCTCTTGGACTGGGCACCATTGATGGTATTTATTGGGCCCCACGTTCTTAAGTAAATCTCAATATTGCTTCAAAAAGGTAGCTATGCATATACAGTTTACAGACAGAATGTTAACATATTAAGCAAGAGTGTGACAACTTATCAGTGCTAAATGTGCCATAAAAAAACCCAGCATGTAAAATTCTTAGCTTTGACAAGTGACAACATATCTGGCAAAATGCATTGTAAACCAAATGTAATTTTTAGCTGCAGTAAATTTTAGACAATCAAAATGATGTTAAAATGTGTGTGTTTCTTACAGTCTAGAGGCTGCTTATTCTGATGGAGGAAAACACTGACAGCATCCTTCATGATCACTGAAAGAACTGTTCTCCTTTCTCCTGCCCCACACTGATCTATCTGATCGGTGCAGTGCAGGGGAGAAAGTCACCAGGACTTGCACGGATGTTGCGCATCCTGTGTAGCTGAAAAAACTTCTGCAAGACTAGCCCTTGGACCTCTTTATGAAAAGAAGAACGACACTCCTGATATGTGAGGTGGCATGGATAGGGTCCCAATCAAACAAAGTTGTTGATTAGCCATTGAACCTTTCAGGTCATGTGATCAGTCACATTCCTGGAAGGAATTTCAAGATGTGGTAATGTATACGATGGATGAGTGTACATATATATATATATATATATATATATATAAGTGTTTGTGTGTGTGGAGCTGCATGAGTATATAAGAGAGCTGTTGGTGTATGTAAGAAAGCTGTGTACAAGTATGTAGCAAAACAGTGCGTGTATGTAACAGAGGTGTGAGTGCATACTTCAAAGCTGTAGAAAAGCTATATGTGTTAGAACTGTGTTTGTGTATGGAGGAGAGTTGTGTGTGTATTTCGGAAAATTGCGTGTGTGATAGTAGTAGAGTTGTGTGTATGCAGGAGAGATGTGTGTATGTAGGAAAGAGGGTGGAAACTTATCAATGCTATAGGACCTATGCAAGAACCTAACATGATCAAATTTGACTCATGACAATACAGCTTTAAAAAATGCATTGGCAGCAATTGTACCGATCATCTACTTTCAATGAATTATCAGCAAATTGGTGAAAGTACACCTATTAAAAAAAAAATAACAGCCTCCTCCATATCCCCTCTAGCTGTCCTGTCCATCACCAAGATAGGTGCGTTTTCTGCCATTTTAGGTAGAAGTAATGTTCAACCAATTTGCTTCTAATTTAGACAAAGTAGTAGGAAAGTTTATCAAACAAACTCTACATATGAGCTCTATCTATTTTACAATACGTGTAATATGTATTCACAAAATGTCCATTTTCTATATGTGTGAACTTCACATCTTTTTTTTTTTTTAGTAAGTTTTAGTGCATGATGAGGTGGTGTTTACCTATAGGATCCACCATCTCTTGGACTGGGCACCATTGATGGTATTTATTGGGCCCCACGTTCTTAAGTAAATCTCAATATTGCTTCAAAAAGGTAGCTATGCATATACAGTTTACAGACAGAATGTTAACATATTAAGCAAGAGTGTGACAACTTATCAGTGCTAAATGTGCCATAAAAAAACCCAGCATGTAAAATTCTTAGCTTTGACAAGTGACAACATATCTGGCAAAATGCATTGTAAACCAAATGTAATTTTTAGCTGCAGTAAATTTTAGACAATCAAAATGATGTTAAAATGTGTGTGTTTCTTACAGTCTAGAGGCTGCTTATTCTGATGGAGGAAAACACTGACAGCATCCTTCATGATCACTGAAAGAACTGTTCTCCTTTCTCCTGCCCCACACTGATCTATCTGATCGGTGCAGTGCAGGGGAGAAAGTCACCAGGACTTGCACGGATGTTGCGCATCCTGTGTAGCTGAAAAAACTTCTGCAAGACTAGCCCTTGGACCTCTTTATGAAAAGAAGAACGACACTCCTGATATGTGAGGTGGCATGGATAGGGTCCCAATCAAACAAAGTTGTTGATTAGCCATTGAACCTTTCAGGTCATGTGATCAGTCACATTCCTGGAAGGAATTTCAAGATGTGGTAATGTATACGATGGATGAGTGTACATATATATATATATATATATATATATATATATATATAAGTGTTTGTGTGTGTGGAGCTGCATGAGTATATAAGAGAGCTGTTGGTGTATGTAAGAAAGCTGTGTACAAGTATGTAGCAAAACAGTGCGTGTATGTAACAGAGGTGTGAGTGCATACTTCAAAGCTGTAGAAAAGCTATATGTGTTAGAACTGTGTTTGTGTATGGAGGAGAGTTGTGTGTGTATTTCGGAAAATTGCGTGTGTGATAGTAGTAGAGTTGTGTGTATGCAGGAGAGATGTGTGTATGTAGGAAAGAGGGTGGAAACTTATCAATGCTATAGGACCTATGCAAGAACCTAACATGATCAAATTTGACTCATGACAATACAGCTTTAAAAAATGCATTGGCAGCAATTGTACCGATCATCTACTTTCAATGAATTATCAGCAAATTGGTGAAAGTACACCTATTAAAAAAAAAATAACAGCCTCCTCCATATCCCCTCTAGCTGTCCTGTCCATCACCAAGATAGGTGCGTTTTCTGCCATTTTAGGTAGAAGTAATGTTCAACCAATTTGCTTCTAATTTAGACAAAGTAGTAGGAAAGTTTATCAAACAAACTCTACATATGAGCTCTATCTATTTTACAATACGTGTAATATGTATTCACAAAATGTCCATTTTCTATATGTGTGAACTTCACATCTTTTTTTTTTTTTAGTAAGTTTTAGTGCATGATGAGGTGGTGTTTACCTATAGGATCCACCATCTCTTGGACTGGGCACCATTGATGGTATTTATTGGGCCCCACGTTCTTAAGTAAATCTCAATATTGCTTCAAAAAGGTAGCTATGCATATACAGTTTACAGACAGAATGTTAACATATTAAGCAAGAGTGTGACAACTTATCAGTGCTAAATGTGCCATAAAAAAACCCAGCATGTAAAATTCTTAGCTTTGACAAGTGACAACATATCTGGCAAAATGCATTGTAAACCAAATGTAATTTTTAGCTGCAGTAAATTTTAGACAATCAAAATGATGTTAAAATGTGTGTGTTTCTTACAGTCTAGAGGCTGCTTATTCTGATGGAGGAAAACACTGACAGCATCCTTCATGATCACTGAAAGAACTGTTCTCCTTTCTCCTGCCCCACACTGATCTATCTGATCGGTGCAGTGCAGGGGAGAAAGTCACCAGGACTTGCACGGATGTTGCGCATCCTGTGTAGCTGAAAAAACTTCTGCAAGACTAGCCCTTGGACCTCTTTATGAAAAGAAGAACGACACTCCTGATATGTGAGGTGGCATGGATAGGGTCCCAATCAAACAAAGTTGTTGATTAGCCATTGAACCTTTCAGGTCATGTGATCAGTCACATTCCTGGAAGGAATTTCAAGATGTGGTAATGTATACGATGGATGAGTGTACATATATATATATATATATATATATATATAAGTGTTTGTGTGTGTGGAGCTGCATGAGTATATAAGAGAGCTGTTGGTGTATGTAAGAAAGCTGTGTACAAGTATGTAGCAAAACAGTGCGTGTATGTAACAGAGGTGTGAGTGCATACTTCAAAGCTGTAGAAAAGCTATATGTGTTAGAACTGTGTTTGTGTATGGAGGAGAGTTGTGTGTGTATTTCGGAAAATTGCGTGTGTGATAGTAGTAGAGTTGTGTGTATGCAGGAGAGATGTGTGTATGTAGGAAAGAGGGTGGAAACTTATCAATGCTATAGGACCTATGCAAGAACCTAACATGATCAAATTTGACTCATGACAATACAGCTTTAAAAAATGCATTGGCAGCAATTGTACCGATCATCTACTTTCAATGAATTATCAGCAAATTGGTGAAAGTACACCTATTAAAAAAAAAATAACAGCCTCCTCCATATCCCCTCTAGCTGTCCTGTCCATCACCAAGATAGGTGCGTTTTCTGCCATTTTAGGTAGAAGTAATGTTCAACCAATTTGCTTCTAATTTAGACAAAGTAGTAGGAAAGTTTATCAAACAAACTCTACATATGAGCTCTATCTATTTTACAATACGTGTAATATGTATTCACAAAATGTCCATTTTCTATATGTGTGAACTTCACATCTTTTTTTTTTTTTAGTAAGTTTTAGTGCATGATGAGGTGGTGTTTACCTATAGGATCCACCATCTCTTGGACTGGGCACCATTGATGGTATTTATTGGGCCCCACGTTCTTAAGTAAATCTCAATATTGCTTCAAAAAGGTAGCTATGCATATACAGTTTACAGACAGAATGTTAACATATTAAGCAAGAGTGTGACAACTTATCAGTGCTAAATGTGCCATAAAAAAACCCAGCATGTAAAATTCTTAGCTTTGACAAGTGACAACATATCTGGCAAAATGCATTGTAAACCAAATGTAATTTTTAGCTGCAGTAAATTTTAGACAATCAAAATGATGTTAAAATGTGTGTGTTTCTTACAGTCTAGAGGCTGCTTATTCTGATGGAGGAAAACACTGACAGCATCCTTCATGATCACTGAAAGAACTGTTCTCCTTTCTCCTGCCCCACACTGATCTATCTGATCGGTGCAGTGCAGGGGAGAAAGTCACCAGGACTTGCACGGATGTTGCGCATCCTGTGTAGCTGAAAAAACTTCTGCAAGACTAGCCCTTGGACCTCTTTATGAAAAGAAGAACGACACTCCTGATATGTGAGGTGGCATGGATAGGGTCCCAATCAAACAAAGTTGTTGATTAGCCATTGAACCTTTCAGGTCATGTGATCAGTCACATTCCTGGAAGGAATTTCAAGATGTGGTAATGTATACGATGGATGAGTGTACATATATATATATATATATATATATATATATATATATATATATATAAGTGTTTGTGTGTGTGGAGCTGCATGAGTATATAAGAGAGCTGTTGGTGTATGTAAGAAAGCTGTGTACAAGTATGTAGCAAAACAGTGCGTGTATGTAACAGAGGTGTGAGTGCATACTTCAAAGCTGTAGAAAAGCTATATGTGTTAGAACTGTGTTTGTGTATGGAGGAGAGTTGTGTGTGTATTTCGGAAAATTGCGTGTGTGATAGTAGTAGAGTTGTGTGTATGCAGGAGAGATGTGTGTATGTAGGAAAGAGGGTGGAAACTTATCAATGCTATAGGACCTATGCAAGAACCTAACATGATCAAATTTGACTCATGACAATACAGCTTTAAAAAATGCATTGGCAGCAATTGTACCGATCATCTACTTTCAATGAATTATCAGCAAATTGGTGAAAGTACACCTATTAAAAAAAAAATAACAGCCTCCTCCATATCCCCTCTAGCTGTCCTGTCCATCACCAAGATAGGTGCGTTTTCTGCCATTTTAGGTAGAAGTAATGTTCAACCAATTTGCTTCTAATTTAGACAAAGTAGTAGGAAAGTTTATCAAACAAACTCTACATATGAGCTCTATCTATTTTACAATACGTGTAATATGTATTCACAAAATGTCCATTTTCTATATGTGTGAACTTCACATCTTTTTTTTTTTTTAGTAAGTTTTAGTGCATGATGAGGTGGTGTTTACCTATAGGATCCACCATCTCTTGGACTGGGCACCATTGATGGTATTTATTGGGCCCCACGTTCTTAAGTAAATCTCAATATTGCTTCAAAAAGGTAGCTATGCATATACAGTTTACAGACAGAATGTTAACATATTAAGCAAGAGTGTGACAACTTATCAGTGCTAAATGTGCCATAAAAAAACCCAGCATGTAAAATTCTTAGCTTTGACAAGTGACAACATATCTGGCAAAATGCATTGTAAACCAAATGTAATTTTTAGCTGCAGTAAATTTTAGACAATCAAAATGATGTTAAAATGTGTGTGTTTCTTACAGTCTAGAGGCTGCTTATTCTGATGGAGGAAAACACTGACAGCATCCTTCATGATCACTGAAAGAACTGTTCTCCTTTCTCCTGCCCCACACTGATCTATCTGATCGGTGCAGTGCAGGGGAGAAAGTCACCAGGACTTGCACGGATGTTGCGCATCCTGTGTAGCTGAAAAAACTTCTGCAAGACTAGCCCTTGGACCTCTTTATGAAAAGAAGAACGACACTCCTGATATGTGAGGTGGCATGGATAGGGTCCCAATCAAACAAAGTTGTTGATTAGCCATTGAACCTTTCAGGTCATGTGATCAGTCACATTCCTGGAAGGAATTTCAAGATGTGGTAATGTATACGATGGATGAGTGTACATATATATATATATATATATATATATATAAGTGTTTGTGTGTGTGGAGCTGCATGAGTATATAAGAGAGCTGTTGGTGTATGTAAGAAAGCTGTGTACAAGTATGTAGCAAAACAGTGCGTGTATGTAACAGAGGTGTGAGTGCATACTTCAAAGCTGTAGAAAAGCTATATGTGTTAGAACTGTGTTTGTGTATGGAGGAGAGTTGTGTGTGTATTTCGGAAAATTGCGTGTGTGATAGTAGTAGAGTTGTGTGTATGCAGGAGAGATGTGTGTATGTAGGAAAGAGGGTGGAAACTTATCAATGCTATAGGACCTATGCAAGAACCTAACATGATCAAATTTGACTCATGACAATACAGCTTTAAAAAATGCATTGGCAGCAATTGTACCGATCATCTACTTTCAATGAATTATCAGCAAATTGGTGAAAGTACACCTATTAAAAAAAAAATAACAGCCTCCTCCATATCCCCTCTAGCTGTCCTGTCCATCACCAAGATAGGTGCGTTTTCTGCCATTTTAGGTAGAAGTAATGTTCAACCAATTTGCTTCTAATTTAGACAAAGTAGTAGGAAAGTTTATCAAACAAACTCTACATATGAGCTCTATCTATTTTACAATACGTGTAATATGTATTCACAAAATGTCCATTTTCTATATGTGTGAACTTCACATCTTTTTTTTTTTTTAGTAAGTTTTAGTGCATGATGAGGTGGTGTTTACCTATAGGATCCACCATCTCTTGGACTGGGCACCATTGATGGTATTTATTGGGCCCCACGTTCTTAAGTAAATCTCAATATTGCTTCAAAAAGGTAGCTATGCATATACAGTTTACAGACAGAATGTTAACATATTAAGCAAGAGTGTGACAACTTATCAGTGCTAAATGTGCCATAAAAAAACCCAGCATGTAAAATTCTTAGCTTTGACAAGTGACAACATATCTGGCAAAATGCATTGTAAACCAAATGTAATTTTTAGCTGCAGTAAATTTTAGACAATCAAAATGATGTTAAAATGTGTGTGTTTCTTACAGTCTAGAGGCAGCTTATTCTGATGGAGGAAAACACTGACAGCATCCTTCATGATCACTGAAAGAACTGTTCTCCTTTCTCCTGCCCCACACTGATCTATCTGATCGGTGCAGTGCAGGGGAGAAAGTCACCAGGACTTGCACGGATGTTGCGCATCCTGTGTAGCTGAAAAAACTTCTGCAAGACTAGCCCTTGGACCTCTTTATGAAAAGAAGAACGACACTCCTGATATGTGAGGTGGCATGGATAGGGTCCCAATCAAACAAAGTTGTTGATTAGCCATTGAACCTTTCAGGTCATGTGATCAGTCACATTCCTGGAAGGAATTTCAAGATGTGGTAATGTATACGATGGATGAGTGTACATATATATATATATATATATATATATATATATATATAAGTGTTTGTGTGTGTGGAGCTGCTTGAGTATATAAGAGAGCTGTTGGTGTATGTAAGAAAGCTGTGTACAAGTATGTAGCAAAACAGTGCGTGTATGTAACAGAGGTGTGAGTGCATACTTCAAAGCTGTAGAAAAGCTATATGTGTTAGAACTGTGTTTGTGTATGGAGGAGAGTTGTGTGTGTATTTCGGAAAATTGCGTGTGTGATAGTAGTAGAGTTGTGTGTATGCAGGAGAGATGTGTGTATGTAGGAAAGAGGGTGGAAACTTATCAATGCTATAGGACCTATGCAAGAACCTAACATGATCAAATTTGACTCATGACAATACAGCTTTAAAAAATGCATTGGCAGCAATTGTACCGATCATCTACTTTCAATGAATTATCAGCAAATTGGTGAAAGTACACCTATTAAAAAAAAAATAACAGCCTCCTCCATATCCCCTCTAGCTGTCCTGTCCATCACCAAGATAGGTGCGTTTTCTGCCATTTTAGGTAGAAGTAATGTTCAACCAATTTGCTTCTAATTTAGACAAAGTAGTAGGAAAGTTTATCAAACAAACTCTACATATGAGCTCTATCTATTTTACAATACGTGTAATATGTATTCACAAAATGTCCATTTTCTATATGTGTGAACTTCACATCTTTTTTTTTTTTTAGTAAGTTTTAGTGCATGATGAGGTGGTGTTTACCTATAGGATCCACCATCTCTTGGACTGGGCACCATTGATGGTATTTATTGGGCCCCACGTTCTTAAGTAAATCTCAATATTGCTTCAAAAAGGTAGCTATGCATATACAGTTTACAGACAGAATGTTAACATATTAAGCAAGAGTGTGACAACTTATCAGTGCTAAATGTGCCATAAAAAAACCCAGCATGTAAAATTCTTAGCTTTGACAAGTGACAACATATCTGGCAAAATGCATTGTAAACCAAATGTAATTTTTAGCTGCAGTAAATTTTAGACAATCAAAATGATGTTAAAATGTGTGTGTTTCTTACAGTCTAGAGGCTGCTTATTCTGATGGAGGAAAACACTGACAGCATCCTTCATGATCACTGAAAGAACTGTTCTCCTTTCTCCTGCCCCACACTGATCTATCTGATCGGTGCAGTGCAGGGGAGAAAGTCACCAGGACTTGCACGGATGTTGCGCATCCTGTGTAGCTGAAAAAACTTCTGCAAGACTAGCCCTTGGACCTCTTTATGAAAAGAAGAACGACACTCCTGATATGTGAGGTGGCATGGATAGGGTCCCAATCAAACAAAGTTGTTGATTAGCCATTGAACCTTTCAGGTCATGTGATCAGTCACATTCCTGGAAGGAATTTCAAGATGTGGTAATGTATACGATGGATGAGTGTACATATATATATATATATATATATATATATAAGTGTTTGTGTGTGTGGAGCTGCATGAGTATATAAGAGAGCTGTTGGTGTATGTAAGAAAGCTGTGTACAAGTATGTAGCAAAACAGTGCGTGTATGTAACAGAGGTGTGAGTGCATACTTCAAAGCTGTAGAAAAGCTATATGTGTTAGAACTGTGTTTGTGTATGGAGGAGAGTTGTGTGTGTATTTCGGAAAATTGCGTGTGTGATAGTAGTAGAGTTGTGTGTATGCAGGAGAGATGTGTGTATGTAGGAAAGAGGGTGGAAACTTATCAATGCTATAGGACCTATGCAAGAACCTAACATGATCAAATTTGACTCATGACAATACAGCTTTAAAAAATGCATTGGCAGCAATTGTACCGATCATCTACTTTCAATGAATTATCAGCAAATTGGTGAAAGTACACCTATTAAAAAAAAAATAACAGCCTCCTCCATATCCCCTCTAGCTGTCCTGTCCATCACCAAGATAGGTGCGTTTTCTGCCATTTTAGGTAGAAGTAATGTTCAACCAATTTGCTTCTAATTTAGACAAAGTAGTAGGAAAGTTTATCAAACAAACTCTACATATGAGCTCTATCTATTTTACAATACGTGTAATATGTATTCACAAAATGTCCATTTTCTATATGTGTGAACTTCACATCTTTTTTTTTTTTTAGTAAGTTTTAGTGCATGATGAGGTGGTGTTTACCTATAGGATCCACCATCTCTTGGACTGGGCACCATTGATGGTATTTATTGGGCCCCACGTTCTTAAGTAAATCTCAATATTGCTTCAAAAAGGTAGCTATGCATATACAGTTTACAGACAGAATGTTAACATATTAAGCAAGAGTGTGACAACTTATCAGTGCTAAATGTGCCATAAAAAAACCCAGCATGTAAAATTCTTAGCTTTGACAAGTGACAACATATCTGGCAAAATGCATTGTAAACCAAATGTAATTTTTAGCTGCAGTAAATTTTAGACAATCAAAATGATGTTAAAATGTGTGTGTTTCTTACAGTCTAGAGGCTGCTTATTCTGATGGAGGAAAACACTGACAGCATCCTTCATGATCACTGAAAGAACTGTTCTCCTTTCTCCTGCCCCACACTGATCTATCTGATCGGTGCAGTGCAGGGGAGAAAGTCACCAGGACTTGCACGGATGTTGCGCATCCTGTGTAGCTGAAAAAACTTCTGCAAGACTAGCCCTTGGACCTCTTTATGAAAAGAAGAATGACACTCCTGATATGTGAGGTGGCATGGATAGGGTCCCAATCAAACAAAGTTGTTGATTAGCCATTGAACCTTTCAGGTCATGTGATCAGTCACATTCCTGGAAGGAATTTCAAGATGTGGTAATGTATACGATGGATGAGTGTACATATATATATATATATATATATAAGTGTTTGTGTGTGTGGAGCTGCATGAGTATATAAGAGAGCTGTTGGTGTATGTAAGAAAGCTGTGTACAAGTATGTAGCAAAACAGTGCGTGTATGTAACAGAGGTGTGAGTGCATACTTCAAAGCTGTAGAAAAGCTATATGTGTTAGAACTGTGTTTGTGTATGGAGGAGAGTTGTGTGTGTATTTCGGAAAATTGCGTGTGTGATAGTAGTAGAGTTGTGTGTATGCAGGAGAGATGTGTGTATGTAGGAAAGAGGGTGGAAACTTATCAATGCTATAGGACCTATGCAAGAACCTAACATGATCAAATTTGACTCATGACAATACAGCTTTAAAAAATGCATTGGCAGCAATTGTACCGATCATCTACTTTCAATGAATTATCAGCAAATTGGTGAAAGTACACCTATTAAAAAAAAAATAACAGCCTCCTCCATATCCCCTCTAGCTGTCCTGTCCATCACCAAGATAGGTGCGTTTTCTGCCATTTTAGGTAGAAGTAATGTTCAACCAATTTGCTTCTAATTTAGACAAAGTAGTAGGAAAGTTTATCAAACAAACTCTACATATGAGCTCTATCTATTTTACAATACGTGTAATATGTATTCACAAAATGTCCATTTTCTATATGTGTGAACTTCACATCTTTTTTTTTTTTTAGTAAGTTTTAGTGCATGATGAGGTGGTGTTTACCTATAGGATCCACCATCTCTTGGACTGGGCACCATTGATGGTATTTATTGGGCCCCACGTTCTTAAGTAAATCTCAATATTGCTTCAAAAAGGTAGCTATGCATATACAGTTTACAGACAGAATGTTAACATATTAAGCAAGAGTGTGACAACTTATCAGTGCTAAATGTGCCATAAAAAAACCCAGCATGTAAAATTCTTAGCTTTGACAAGTGACAACATATCTGGCAAAATGCATTGTAAACCAAATGTAATTTTTAGCTGCAGTAAATTTTAGACAATCAAAATGATGTTAAAATGTGTGTGTTTCTTACAGTCTAGAGGCTGCTTATTCTGATGGAGGAAAACACTGACAGCATCCTTCATGATCACTGAAAGAACTGTTCTCCTTTCTCCTGCCCCACACTGATCTATCTGATCGGTGCAGTGCAGGGGAGAAAGTCACCAGGACTTGCACGGATGTTGCGCATCCTGTGTAGCTGAAAAAACTTCTGCAAGACTAGCCCTTGGACCTCTTTATGAAAAGAAGAACGACACTCCTGATATGTGAGGTGGCATGGATAGGGTCCCAATCAAACAAAGTTGTTGATTAGCCATTGAACCTTTCAGGTCATGTGATCAGTCACATTCCTGGAAGGAATTTCAAGATGTGGTAATGTATACGATGGATGAGTGTACATATATATATATATATATATATATATATAAGTGTTTGTGTGTGTGGAGCTGCATGAGTATATAAGAGAGCTGTTGGTGTATGTAAGAAAGCTGTGTACAAGTATGTAGCAAAACAGTGCGTGTATGTAACAGAGGTGTGAGTGCATACTTCAAAGCTGTAGAAAAGCTATATGTGTTAGAACTGTGTTTGTGTATGGAGGAGAGTTGTGTGTGTATTTCGGAAAATTGCGTGTGTGATAGTAGTAGAGTTGTGTGTATGCAGGAGAGATGTGTGTATGTAGGAAAGAGGGTGGAAACTTATCAATGCTATAGGACCTATGCAAGAACCTAACATGATCAAATTTGACTCATGACAATACAGCTTTAAAAAATGCATTGGCAGCAATTGTACCGATCATCTACTTTCAATGAATTATCAGCAAATTGGTGAAAGTACACCTATTAAAAAAAAAATAACAGCCTCCTCCATATCCCCTCTAGCTGTCCTGTCCATCACCAAGATAGGTGCGTTTTCTGCCATTTTAGGTAGAAGTAATGTTCAACCAATTTGCTTCTAATTTAGACAAAGTAGTAGGAAAGTTTATCAAACAAACTCTACATATGAGCTCTATCTATTTTACAATACGTGTAATATGTATTCACAAAATGTCCATTTTCTATATGTGTGAACTTCACATCTTTTTTTTTTTTTAGTAAGTTTTAGTGCATGATGAGGTGGTGTTTACCTATAGGATCCACCATCTCTTGGACTGGGCACCATTGATGGTATTTATTGGGCCCCACGTTCTTAAGTAAATCTCAATATTGCTTCAAAAAGGTAGCTATGCATATACAGTTTACAGACAGAATGTTAACATATTAAGCAAGAGTGTGACAACTTATCAGTGCTAAATGTGCCATAAAAAAACCCAGCATGTAAAATTCTTAGCTTTGACAAGTGACAACATATCTGGCAAAATGCATTGTAAACCAAATGTAATTTTTAGCTGCAGTAAATTTTAGACAATCAAAATGATGTTAAAATGTGTGTGTTTCTTACAGTCTAGAGGCTGCTTATTCTGATGGAGGAAAACACTGACAGCATCCTTCATGATCACTGAAAGAACTGTTCTCCTTTCTCCTGCCCCACACTGATCTATCTGATCGGTGCAGTGCAGGGGAGAAAGTCACCAGGACTTGCACGGATGTTGCGCATCCTGTGTAGCTGAAAAAACTTCTGCAAGACTAGCCCTTGGACCTCTTTATGAAAAGAAGAATGACACTCCTGATATGTGAGGTGGCATGGATAGGGTCCCAATCAAACAAAGTTGTTGATTAGCCATTGAACCTTTCAGGTCATGTGATCAGTCACATTCCTGGAAGGAATTTCAAGATGTGGTAATGTATACGATGGATGAGTGTACATATATATATATATATATATATAAGTGTTTGTGTGTGTGGAGCTGCATGAGTATATAAGAGAGCTGTTGGTGTATGTAAGAAAGCTGTGTACAAGTATGTAGCAAAACAGTGCGTGTATGTAACAGAGGTGTGAGTGCATACTTCAAAGCTGTAGAAAAGCTATATGTGTTAGAACTGTGTTTGTGTATGGAGGAGAGTTGTGTGTGTATTTCGGAAAATTGCGTGTGTGATAGTAGTAGAGTTGTGTGTATGCAGGAGAGATGTGTGTATGTAGGAAAGAGGGTGGAAACTTATCAATGCTATAGGACCTATGCAAGAACCTAACATGTCAAATTTGACTCATGACAATACAGCTTTAAAAAATGCATTGGCAGCAATTGTACCGATCATCTACTTTCAATGAATTATCAGCAAATTGGTGAAAGTACACCTATTAAAAAAAAAATAACAGCCTCCTCCATATCCCCTCTAGCTGTCCTGTCCATCACCAAGATAGGTGCGTTTTCTGCCATTTTAGGTAGAAGTAATGTTCAACCAATTTGCTTCTAATTTAGACAAAGTAGTAGGAAAGTTTATCAAACAAACTCTACATATGAGCTCTATCTATTTTACAATACGTGTAATATGTATTCACAAAATGTCCATTTTCTATATGTGTGAACTTCACATCTTTTTTTTTTTTTAGTAAGTTTTAGTGCATGATGAGGTGGTGTTTACCTATAGGATCCACCATCTCTTGGACTGGGCACCATTGATGGTATTTATTGGGCCCCACGTTCTTAAGTAAATCTCAATATTGCTTCAAAAAGGTAGCTATGCATATACAGTTTACAGACAGAATGTTAACATATTAAGCAAGAGTGTGACAACTTATCAGTGCTAAATGTGCCATAAAAAAACCCAGCATGTAAAATTCTTAGCTTTGACAAGTGACAACATATCTGGCAAAATGCATTGTAAACCAAATGTAATTTTTAGCTGCAGTAAATTTTAGACAATCAAAATGATGTTAAAATGTGTGTGTTTCTTACAGTCTAGAGGCTGCTTATTCTGATGGAGGAAAACACTGACAGCATCCTTCATGATCACTGAAAGAACTGTTCTCCTTTCTCCTGCCCCACACTGATCTATCTGATCGGTGCAGTGCAGGGGAGAAAGTCACCAGGACTTGCACGGATGTTGCGCATCCTGTGTAGCTGAAAAAACTTCTGCAAGACTAGCCCTTGGACCTCTTTATGAAAAGAAGAACGACACTCCTGATATGTGAGGTGGCATGGATAGGGTCCCAATCAAACAAAGTTGTTGATTAGCCATTGAACCTTTCAGGTCATGTGATCAGTCACATTCCTGGAAGGAATTTCAAGATGTGGTAATGTATACGATGGATGAGTGTACATATATATATATATATATATATATAAGTGTTTGTGTGTGTGGAGCTGCATGAGTATATAAGAGAGCTGTTGGTGTATGTAAGAAAGCTGTGTACAAGTATGTAGCAAAACAGTGCGTGTATGTAACAGAGGTGTGAGTGCATACTTCAAAGCTGTAGAAAAGCTATATGTGTTAGAACTGTTGTTTGTGTATGGAGGAGAGTTGTGTGTGTATTTCGGAAAATTGCGTGTGTGATAGTAGTAGAGTTGTGTGTATGCAGGAGAGATGTGTGTATGTAGGAAAGAGGGTGGAAACTTATCAATGCTATAGGACCTATGCAAGAACCTAACATGATCAAATTTGACTCATGACAATACAGCTTTAAAAAATGCATTGGCAGCAATTGTACCGATCATCTACTTTCAATGAATTATCAGCAAATTGGTGAAAGTACACCTATTAAAAAAAAAATAACAGCCTCCTCCATATCCCCTCTAGCTGTCCTGTCCATCACCAAGATAGGTGCGTTTTCTGCCATTTTAGGTAGAAGTAATGTTCAACCAATTTGCTTCTAATTTAGACAAAGTAGTAGGAAAGTTTATCAAACAAACTCTACATATGAGCTCTATCTATTTTACAATACGTGTAATATGTATTCACAAAATGTCCATTTTCTATATGTGTGAACTTCACATCTTTTTTTTTTTTAGTAAGTTTTAGTGCATGATGAGGTGGTGTTTACCTATAGGATCCACCATCTCTTGGACTGGGCACCATTGATGGTATTTATTGGGCCCCACGTTCTTAAGTAAATCTCAATATTGCTTCAAAAAGGTAGCTATGCATATACAGTTTACAGACAGAATGTTAACATATTAAGCAAGAGTGTGACAACTTATCAGTGCTAAATGTGCCATAAAAAAACCCAGCATGTAAAATTCTTAGCTTTGACAAGTGACAACATATCTGGCAAAATGCATTGTAAACCAAATGTAATTTTTAGCTGCAGTAAATTTTAGACAATCAAAATGATGTTAAAATGTGTGTGTTTCTTACAGTCTAGAGGCTGCTTATTCTGATGGAGGAAAACACTGACAGCATCCTTCATGATCACTGAAAGAACTGTTCTCCTTTCTCCTGCCCCACACTGATCTATCTGATCGGTGCAGTGCAGGGGAGAAAGTCACCAGGACTTGCACGGATGTTGCGCATCCTGTGTAGCTGAAAAAACTTCTGCAAGACTAGCCCTTGGACCTCTTTATGAAAAGAAGAACGACACTCCTGATATGTGAGGTGGCATGGATAGGGTCCCAATCAAACAAAGTTGTTGATTAGCCATTGAACCTTTCAGGTCATGTGATCAGTCACATTCCTGGAAGGAATTTCAAGATGTGGTAATGTATACGATGGATGAGTGTACATATATATATATATATATATATATATAAGTGTTTGTGTGTGTGGAGCTGCATGAGTATATAAGAGAGCTGTTGGTGTATGTAAGAAAGCTGTGTACAAGTATGTAGCAAAACAGTGCGTGTATGTAACAGAGGTGTGAGTGCATACTTCAAAGCTGTAGAAAAGCTATATGTGTTAGAACTGTGTTTGTGTATGGAGGAGAGTTGTGTGTGTATTTCGGAAAATTGCGTGTGTGATAGTAGTAGAGTTGTGTGTATGCAGGAGAGATGTGTGTATGTAGGAAAGAGGGTGGAAACTTATCAATGCTATAGGACCTATGCAAGAACCTAACATGATCAAATTTGACTCATGACAATACAGCTTTAAAAAATGCATTGGCAGCAATTGTACCGATCATCTACTTTCAATGAATTATCAGCAAATTGGTGAAAGTACACCTATTAAAAAAAAAATAACAGCCTCCTCCATATCCCCTCTAGCTGTCCTGTCCATCACCAAGATAGGTGCGTTTTCTGCCATTTTAGGTAGAAGTAATGTTCAACCAATTTGCTTCTAATTTAGACAAAGTAGTAGGAAAGTTTATCAAACAAACTCTACATATGAGCTCTATCTATTTTACAATACGTGTAATATGTATTCACAAAATGTCCATTTTCTATATGTGTGAACTTCACATCTTTTTTTTTTTTAGTAAGTTTTAGTGCATGATGAGGTGGTGTTTACCTATAGGATCCACCATCTCTTGGACTGGGCACCATTGATGGTATTTATTGGGCCCCACGTTCTTAAGTAAATCTCAATATTGCTTCAAAAAGGTAGCTATGCATATACAGTTTACAGACAGAATGTTAACATATTAAGCAAGAGTGTGACAACTTATCAGTGCTAAATGTGCCATAAAAAAACCCAGCATGTAAAATTCTTAGCTTTGACAAGTGACAACATATCTGGCAAAATGCATTGTAAACCAAATGTAATTTTTAGCTGCAGTAAATTTTAGACAATCAAAATGATGTTAAAATGTGTGTGTTTCTTACAGTCTAGAGGCTGCTTATTCTGATGGAGGAAAACACTGACAGCATCCTTCATGATCACTGAAAGAACTGTTCTCCTTTCTCCTGCCCCACACTGATCTATCTGATCGGTGCAGTGCAGGGGAGAAAGTCACCAGGACTTGCACGGATGTTGCGCATCCTGTGTAGCTGAAAAAACTTCTGCAAGACTAGCCCTTGGACCTCTTTATGAAAAGAAGAACGACACTCCTGATATGTGAGGTGGCATGGATAGGGTCCCAATCAAACAAAGTTGTTGATTAGCCATTGAACCTTTCAGGTCATGTGATCAGTCACATTCCTGGAAGGAATTTCAAGATGTGGTAATGTATACGATGGATGAGTGTACATATATATATATATATATATATAAGTGTTTGTGTGTGTGGAGCTGCATGAGTATATAAGAGAGCTGTTGGTGTATGTAAGAAAGCTGTGTACAAGTATGTAGCAAAACAGTGCGTGTATGTAACAGAGGTGTGAGTGCATACTTCAAAGCTGTAGAAAAGCTATATGTGTTAGAACTGTGTTTGTGTATGGAGGAGAGTTGTGTGTGTATTTCGGAAAATTGCGTGTGTGATAGTAGTAGAGTTGTGTGTATGCAGGAGAGATGTGTGTATGTAGGAAAGAGGGTGGAAACTTATCAATGCTATAGGACCTATGCAAGAACCTAACATGATCAAATTTGACTCATGACAATACAGCTTTAAAAAATGCATTGGCAGCAATTGTACCGATCATCTACTTTCAATGAATTATCAGCAAATTGGTGAAAGTACACCTATTAAAAAAAAAATAACAGCCTCCTCCATATCCCCTCTAGCTGTCCTGTCCATCACCAAGATAGGTGCGTTTTCTGCCATTTTAGGTAGAAGTAATGTTCAACCAATTTGCTTCTAATTTAGACAAAGTAGTAGGAAAGTTTATCAAACAAACTCTACATATGAGCTCTATCTATTTTACAATACGTGTAATATGTATTCACAAAATGTCCATTTTCTATATGTGTGAACTTCACATCTTTTTTTTTTTTAGTAAGTTTTAGTGCATGATGAGGTGGTGTTTACCTATAGGATCCACCATCTCTTGGACTGGGCACCATTGATGGTATTTATTGGGCCCCACGTTCTTAAGTAAATCTCAATATTGCTTCAAAAAGGTAGCTATGCATATACAGTTTACAGACAGAATGTTAACATATTAAGCAAGAGTGTGACAACTTATCAGTGCTAAATGTGCCATAAAAAAACCCAGCATGTAAAATTCTTAGCTTTGACAAGTGACAACATATCTGGCAAAATGCATTGTAAACCAAATGTAATTTTTAGCTGCAGTAAATTTTAGACAATCAAAATGATGTTAAAATGTGTGTGTTTCTTACAGTCTAGAGGCTGCTTATTCTGATGGAGGAAAACACTGACAGCATCCTTCATGATCACTGAAAGAACTGTTCTCCTTTCTCCTGCCCCACACTGATCTATCTGATCGGTGCAGTGCAGGGGAGAAAGTCACCAGGACTTGCACGGATGTTGCGCATCCTGTGTAGCTGAAAAAACTTCTGCAAGACTAGCCCTTGGACCTCTTTATGAAAAGAAGAACGACACTCCTGATATGTGAGGTGGCATGGATAGGGTCCCAATCAAACAAAGTTGTTGATTAGCCATTGAACCTTTCAGGTCATGTGATCAGTCACATTCCTGGAAGGAATTTCAAGATGTGGTAATGTATACGATGGATGAGTGTACATATATATATATATATATATATATATAAGTGTTTGTGTGTGTGGAGCTGCATGAGTATATAAGAGAGCTGTTGGTGTATGTAAGAAAGCTGTGTACAAGTATGTAGCAAAACAGTGCGTGTATGTAACAGAGGTGTGAGTGCATACTTCAAAGCTGTAGAAAAGCTATA
Organism: Phyllobates terribilis; assembly: GCF_046119375.1. Classification (NCBI taxonomy): domain Eukaryota; kingdom Metazoa; phylum Chordata; class Amphibia; order Anura; family Dendrobatidae; genus Phyllobates; species Phyllobates terribilis. The sequence continues at coordinate 26,673 of NW_027367906.1, read as the reverse complement.
TGTGTTAGAACTGTGTTTGTGTATGGAGGAGAGTTGTGTGTGTATTTCGGAAAATTGCGTGTGTGATAGTAGTAGAGTTGTGTGTATGCAGGAGAGATGTGTGTATGTAGGAAAGAGGGTGGAAACTTATCAATGCTATAGGACCTATGCAAGAACCTAACATGATCAAATTTGACTCATGACAATACAGCTTTAAAAAATGCATTGGCAGCAATTGTACCGATCATCTACTTTCAATGAATTATCAGCAAATTGGTGAAAGTACACCTATTAAAAAAAAAATAACAGCCTCCTCCATATCCCCTCTAGCTGTCCTGTCCATCACCAAGATAGGTGCGTTTTCTGCCATTTTAGGTAGAAGTAATGTTCAACCAATTTGCTTCTAATTTAGACAAAGTAGTAGGAAAGTTTATCAAACAAACTCTACATATGAGCTCTATCTATTTTACAATACGTGTAATATGTATTCACAAAATGTCCATTTTCTATATGTGTGAACTTCACATCTTTTTTTTTTTTAGTAAGTTTTAGTGCATGATGAGGTGGTGTTTACCTATAGGATCCACCATCTCTTGGACTGGGCACCATTGATGGTATTTATTGGGCCCCACGTTCTTAAGTAAATCTCAATATTGCTTCAAAAAGGTAGCTATGCATATACAGTTTACAGACAGAATGTTAACATATTAAGCAAGAGTGTGACAACTTATCAGTGCTAAATGTGCCATAAAAAAACCCAGCATGTAAAATTCTTAGCTTTGACAAGTGACAACATATCTGGCAAAATGCATTGTAAACCAAATGTAATTTTTAGCTGCAGTAAATTTTAGACAATCAAAATGATGTTAAAATGTGTGTGTTTCTTACAGTCTAGAGGCTGCTTATTCTGATGGAGGAAAACACTGACAGCATCCTTCATGATCACTGAAAGAACTGTTCTCCTTTCTCCTGCCCCACACTGATCTATCTGATCGGTGCAGTGCAGGGGAGAAAGTCACCAGGACTTGCACGGATGTTGCGCATCCTGTGTAGCTGAAAAAACTTCTGCAAGACTAGCCCTTGGACCTCTTTATGAAAAGAAGAACGACACTCCTGATATGTGAGGTGGCATGGATAGGGTCCCAATCAAACAAAGTTGTTGATTAGCCATTGAACCTTTCAGGTCATGTGATCAGTCACATTCCTGGAAGGAATTTCAAGATGTGGTAATGTATACGATGGATGAGTGTACATATATATATATATATATATATATATAAGTGTTTGTGTGTGTGGAGCTGCATGAGTATATAAGAGAGCTGTTGGTGTATGTAAGAAAGCTGTGTACAAGTATGTAGCAAAACAGTGCGTGTATGTAACAGAGGTGTGAGTGCATACTTCAAAGCTGTAGAAAAGCTATATGTGTTAGAACTGTGTTTGTGTATGGAGGAGAGTTGTGTGTGTATTTCGGAAAATTGCGTGTGTGATAGTAGTAGAGTTGTGTGTATGCAGGAGAGATGTGTGTATGTAGGAAAGAGGGTGGAAACTTATCAATGCTATAGGACCTATGCAAGAACCTAACATGATCAAATTTGACTCATGACAATACAGCTTTAAAAAATGCATTGGCAGCAATTGTACCGATCATCTACTTTCAATGAATTATCAGCAAATTGGTGAAAGTACACCTATTAAAAAAAAAATAACAGCCTCCTCCATATCCCCTCTAGCTGTCCTGTCCATCACCAAGATAGGTGCGTTTTCTGCCATTTTAGGTAGAAGTAATGTTCAACCAATTTGCTTCTAATTTAGACAAAGTAGTAGGAAAGTTTATCAAACAAACTCTACATATGAGCTCTATCTATTTTACAATACGTGTAATATGTATTCACAAAATGTCCATTTTCTATATGTGTGAACTTCACATCTTTTTTTTTTTTAGTAAGTTTTAGTGCATGATGAGGTGGTGTTTACCTATAGGATCCACCATCTCTTGGACTGGGCACCATTGATGGTATTTATTGGGCCCCACGTTCTTAAGTAAATCTCAATATTGCTTCAAAAAGGTAGCTATGCATATACAGTTTACAGACAGAATGTTAACATATTAAGCAAGAGTGTGACAACTTATCAGTGCTAAATGTGCCATAAAAAAACCCAGCATGTAAAATTCTTAGCTTTGACAAGTGACAACATATCTGGCAAAATGCATTGTAAACCAAATGTAATTTTTAGCTGCAGTAAATTTTAGACAATCAAAATGATGTTAAAATGTGTGTGTTTCTTACAGTCTAGAGGCTGCTTATTCTGATGGAGGAAAACACTGACAGCATCCTTCATGATCACTGAAAGAACTGTTCTCCTTTCTCCTGCCCCACACTGATCTATCTGATCGGTGCAGTGCAGGGGAGAAAGTCACCAGGACTTGCACGGATGTTGCGCATCCTGTGTAGCTGAAAAAACTTCTGCAAGACTAGCCCTTGGACCTCTTTATGAAAAGAAGAACGACACTCCTGATATGTGAGGTGGCATGGATAGGGTCCCAATCAAACAAAGTTGTTGATTAGCCATTGAACCTTTCAGGTCATGTGATCAGTCACATTCCTGGAAGGAATTTCAAGATGTGGTAATGTATACGATGGATGAGTGTACATATATATATATATATATATATATATGTGTTTGTGTGTGTGGAGCTGCATGAGTATATAAGAGAGCTGTTGGTGTATGTAAGAAAGCTGTGTACAAGTATGTAGCAAAACAGTGCGTGTATGTAACAGAGGTGTGAGTGCATACTTCAAAGCTGTAGAAAAGCTATATGTGTTAGAACTGTGTTTGTGTATGGAGGAGAGTTGTGTGTGTATTTCGGAAAATTGCGTGTGTGATAGTAGTAGAGTTGTGTGTATGCAGGAGAGATGTGTGTATGTAGGAAAGAGGGTGGAAACTTATCAATGCTATAGGACCTATGCAAGAACCTAACATGATCAAATTTGACTCATGACAATACAGCTTTAAAAAATGCATTGGCAGCAATTGTACCGATCATCTACTTTCAATGAATTATCAGCAAATTGGTGAAAGTACACCTATTAAAAAAAAAATAACAGCCTCCTCCATATCCCCTCTAGCTGTCCTGTCCATCACCAAGATAGGTGCGTTTTCTGCCATTTTAGGTAGAAGTAATGTTCAACCAATTTGCTTCTAATTTAGACAAAGTAGTAGGAAAGTTTATCAAACAAACTCTACATATGAGCTCTATCTATTTTACAATACGTGTAATATGTATTCACAAAATGTCCATTTTCTATATGTGTGAACTTCACATCTTTTTTTTTTTTAGTAAGTTTTATAAGTTTTAGTGCATGATGAGGTGGTGTTTACCTATAGGATCCACCATCTCTTGGACTGGGCACCATTGATGGTATTTATTGGGCCCCACGTTCTTAAGTAAATCTCAATATTGCTTCAAAAAGGTAGCTATGCATATACAGTTTACAGACAGAATGTTAACATATTAAGCAAGAGTGTGACAACTTATCAGTGCTAAATGTGCCATAAAAAAACCCAGCATGTAAAATTCTTAGCTTTGACAAGTGACAACATATCTGGCAAAATGCATTGTAAACCAAATGTAATTTTTAGCTGCAGTAAATTTTAGACAATCAAAATGATGTTAAAATGTGTGTGTTTCTTACAGTCTAGAGGCTGCTTATTCTGATGGAGGAAAACACTGACAGCATCCTTCATGATCACTGAAAGAACTGTTCTCCTTTCTCCTGCCCCACACTGATCTATCTGATCGGTGCAGTGCAGGGGAGAAAGTCACCAGGACTTGCACGGATGTTGCGCATCCTGTGTAGCTGAAAAAACTTCTGCAAGACTAGCCCTTGGACCTCTTTATGAAAAGAAGAACGACACTCCTGATATGTGAGGTGGCATGGATAGGGTCCCAATCAAACAAAGTTGTTGATTAGCCATTGAACCTTTCAGGTCATGTGATCAGTCACATTCCTGGAAGGAATTTCAAGATGTGGTAATGTATACGATGGATGAGTGTACATATATATATATATATATATATATATATAAGTGTTTGTGTGTGTGGAGCTGCATGAGTATATAAGAGAGCTGTTGGTGTATGTAAGAAAGCTGTGTACAAGTATGTAGCAAAACAGTGCGTGTATGTAACAGAGGTGTGAGTGCATACTTCAAAGCTGTAGAAAAGCTATATGTGTTAGAACTGTGTTTGTGTATGGAGGAGAGTTGTGTGTGTATTTCGGAAAATTGCGTGTGTGATAGTAGTAGAGTTGTGTGTATGCAGGAGAGATGTGTGTATGTAGGAAAGAGGGTGGAAACTTATCAATGCTATAGGACCTATGCAAGAACCTAACATGATCAAATTTGACTCATGACAATACAGCTTTAAAAAATGCATTGGCAGCAATTGTACCGATCATCTACTTTCAATGAATTATCAGCAAATTGGTGAAAGTACACCTATTAAAAAAAAAATAACAGCCTCCTCCATATCCCCTCTAGCTGTCCTGTCCATCACCAAGATAGGTGCGTTTTCTGCCATTTTAGGTAGAAGTAATGTTCAACCAATTTGCTTCTAATTTAGACAAAGTAGTAGGAAAGTTTATCAAACAAACTCTACATATGAGCTCTATCTATTTTACAATACGTGTAATATGTATTCACAAAATGTCCATTTTCTATATGTGTGAACTTCACATCTTTTTTTTTTTTAGTAAGTTTTAGTGCATGATGAGGTGGTGTTTACCTATAGGATCCACCATCTCTTGGACTGGGCACCATTGATGGTATTTATTGGGCCCCACGTTCTTAAGTAAATCTCAATATTGCTTCAAAAAGGTAGCTATGCATATACAGTTTACAGACAGAATGTTAACATATTAAGCAAGAGTGTGACAACTTATCAGTGCTAAATGTGCCATAAAAAAACCCAGCATGTAAAATTCTTAGCTTTGACAAGTGACAACATATCTGGCAAAATGCATTGTAAACCAAATGTAATTTTTAGCTGCAGTAAATTTTAGACAATCAAAATGATGTTAAAATGTGTGTGTTTCTTACAGTCTAGAGGCTGCTTATTCTGATGGAGGAAAACACTGACAGCATCCTTCATGATCACTGAAAGAACTGTTCTCCTTTCTCCTGCCCCACACTGATCTATCTGATCGGTGCAGTGCAGGGGAGAAAGTCACCAGGACTTGCACGGATGTTGCGCATCCTGTGTAGCTGAAAAAACTTCTGCAAGACTAGCCCTTGGACCTCTTTATGAAAAGAAGAACGACACTCCTGATATGTGAGGTGGCATGGATAGGGTCCCAATCAAACAAAGTTGTTGATTAGCCATTGAACCTTTCAGGTCATGTGATCAGTCACATTCCTGGAAGGAATTTCAAGATGTGGTAATGTATACGATGGATGAGTGTACATATATATATATATATATATATATATAAGTGTTTGTGTGTGTGGAGCTGCATGAGTATATAAGAGAGCTGTTGGTGTATGTAAGAAAGCTGTGTACAAGTATGTAGCAAAACAGTGCGTGTATGTAACAGAGGTGTGAGTGCATACTTCAAAGCTGTAGAAAAGCTATATGTGTTAGAACTGTGTTTGTGTATGGAGGAGAGTTGTGTGTGTATTTCGGAAAATTGCGTGTGTGATAGTAGTAGAGTTGTGTGTATGCAGGAGAGATGTGTGTATGTAGGAAAGAGGGTGGAAACTTATCAATGCTATAGGACCTATGCAAGAACCTAACATGATCAAATTTGACTCATGACAATACAGCTTTAAAAAATGCATTGGCAGCAATTGTACCGATCATCTACTTTCAATGAATTATCAGCAAATTGGTGAAAGTACACCTATTAAAAAAAAAATAACAGCCTCCTCCATATCCCCTCTAGCTGTCCTGTCCATCACCAAGATAGGTGCGTTTTCTGCCATTTTAGGTAGAAGTAATGTTCAACCAATTTGCTTCTAATTTAGACAAAGTAGTAGGAAAGTTTATCAAACAAACTCTACATATGAGCTCTATCTATTTTACAATACGTGTAATATGTATTCACAAAATGTCCATTTTCTATATGTGTGAACTTCACATCTTTTTTTTTTTTAGTAAGTTTTAGTGCATGATGAGGTGGTGTTTACCTATAGGATCCACCATCTCTTGGACTGGGCACCATTGATGGTATTTATTGGGCCCCACGTTCTTAAGTAAATCTCAATATTGCTTCAAAAAGGTAGCTATGCATATACAGTTTACAGACAGAATGTTAACATATTAAGCAAGAGTGTGACAACTTATCAGTGCTAAATGTGCCATAAAAAAACCCAGCATGTAAAATTCTTAGCTTTGACAAGTGACAACATATCTGGCAAAATGCATTGTAAACCAAATGTAATTTTTAGCTGCAGTAAATTTTAGACAATCAAAATGATGTTAAAATGTGTGTGTTTCTTACAGTCTAGAGGCTGCTTATTCTGATGGAGGAAAACACTGACAGCATCCTTCATGATCACTGAAAGAACTGTTCTCCTTTCTCCTGCCCCACACTGATCTATCTGATCGGTGCAGTGCAGGGGAGAAAGTCACCAGGACTTGCACGGATGTTGCGCATCCTGTGTAGCTGAAAAAACTTCTGCAAGACTAGCCCTTGGACCTCTTTATGAAAAGAAGAACGACACTCCTGATATGTGAGGTGGCATGGATAGGGTCCCAATCAAACAAAGTTGTTGATTAGCCATTGAACCTTTCAGGTCATGTGATCAGTCACATTCCTGGAAGGAATTTCAAGATGTGGTAATGTATACGATGGATGAGTGTACATAATATATATATATATATATATATATAAGTGTTTGTGTGTGTGGAGCTGCATGAGTATATAAGAGAGCTGTTGGTGTATGTAAGAAAGCTGTGTACAAGTATGTAGCAAAACAGTGCGTGTATGTAACAGAGGTGTGAGTGCATACTTCAAAGCTGTAGAAAAGCTATATGTGTTAGAACTGTGTTTGTGTATGGAGGAGAGTTGTGTGTGTATTTCGGAAAATTGCGTGTGTGATAGTAGTAGAGTTGTGTGTATGCAGGAGAGATGTGTGTATGTAGGAAAGAGGGTGGAAACTTATCAATGCTATAGGACCTATGCAAGAACCTAACATGATCAAATTTGACTCATGACAATACAGCTTTAAAAAATGCATTGGCAGCAATTGTACCGATCATCTACTTTCAATGAATTATCAGCAAATTGGTGAAAGTACACCTATTAAAAAAAAAATAACAGCCTCCTCCATATCCCCTCTAGCTGTCCTGTCCATCACCAAGATAGGTGCGTTTTCTGCCATTTTAGGTAGAAGTAATGTTCAACCAATTTGCTTCTAATTTAGACAAAGTAGTAGGAAAGTTTATCAAACAAACTCTACATATGAGCTCTATCTATTTTACAATACGTGTAATATGTATTCACAAAATGTCCATTTTCTATATGTGTGAACTTCACATCTTTTTTTTTTTTAGTAAGTTTTAGTGCATGATGAGGTGGTGTTTACCTATAGGATCCACCATCTCTTGGACTGGGCACCATTGATGGTATTTATTGGGCCCCACGTTCTTAAGTAAATCTCAATATTGCTTCAAAAAGGTAGCTATGCATATACAGTTTACAGACAGAATGTTAACATATTAAGCAAGAGTGTGACAACTTATCAGTGCTAAATGTGCCATAAAAAAACCCAGCATGTAAAATTCTTAGCTTTGACAAGTGACAACATATCTGGCAAAATGCATTGTAAACCAAATGTAATTTTTAGCTGCAGTAAATTTTAGACAATCAAAATGATGTTAAAATGTGTGTGTTTCTTACAGTCTAGAGGCTGCTTATTCTGATGGAGGAAAACACTGACAGCATCCTTCATGATCACTGAAAGAACTGTTCTCCTTTCTCCTGCCCCACACTGATCTATCTGATCGGTGCAGTGCAGGGGAGAAAGTCACCAGGACTTGCACGGATGTTGCGCATCCTGTGTAGCTGAAAAAACTTCTGCAAGACTAGCCCTTGGACCTCTTTATGAAAAGAAGAACGACACTCCTGATATGTGAGGTGGCATGGATAGGGTCCCAATCAAACAAAGTTGTTGATTAGCCATTGAACCTTTCAGGTCATGTGATCAGTCACATTCCTGGAAGGAATTTCAAGATGTGGTAATGTATACGATGGATGAGTGTACATATATATATATATATATATATATATAGTGTTTGTGTGTGTGGAGCTGCATGAGTATATAAGAGAGCTGTTGGTGTATGTAAGAAAGCTGTGTACAAGTATGTAGCAAAACAGTGCGTGTATGTAACAGAGGTGTGAGTGCATACTTCAAAGCTGTAGAAAAGCTATATGTGTTAGAACTGTGTTTGTGTATGGAGGAGAGTTGTGTGTGTATTTCGGAAAATTGCGTGTGTGATAGTAGTAGAGTTGTGTGTATGCAGGAGAGATGTGTGTATGTAGGAAAGAGGGTGGAAACTTATCAATGCTATAGGACCTATGCAAGAACCTAACATGATCAAATTTGACTCATGACAATACAGCTTTAAAAAATGCATTGGCAGCAATTGTACCGATCATCTACTTTCAATGAATTATCAGCAAATTGGTGAAAGTACACCTATTAAAAAAAAAATAACAGCCTCCTCCATATCCCCTCTAGCTGTCCTGTCCATCACCAAGATAGGTGCGTTTTCTGCCATTTTAGGTAGAAGTAATGTTCAACCAATTTGCTTCTAATTTAGACAAAGTAGTAGGAAAGTTTATCAAACAAACTCTACATATGAGCTCTATCTATTTTACAATACGTGTAATATGTATTCACAAAATGTCCATTTTCTATATGTGTGAACTTCACATCTTTTTTTTTTTTAGTAAGTTTTAGTGCATGATGAGGTGGTGTTTACCTATAGGATCCACCATCTCTTGGACTGGGCACCATTGATGGTATTTATTGGGCCCCACGTTCTTAAGTAAATCTCAATATTGCTTCAAAAAGGTAGCTATGCATATACAGTTTACAGACAGAATGTTAACATATTAAGCAAGAGTGTGACAACTTATCAGTGCTAAATGTGCCATAAAAAAACCCAGCATGTAAAATTCTTAGCTTTGACAAGTGACAACATATCTGGCAAAATGCATTGTAAACCAAATGTAATTTTTAGCTGCAGTAAATTTTAGACAATCAAAATGATGTTAAAATGTGTGTGTTTCTTACAGTCTAGAGGCTGCTTATTCTGATGGAGGAAAACACTGACAGCATCCTTCATGATCACTGAAAGAACTGTTCTCCTTTCTCCTGCCCCACACTGATCTATCTGATCGGTGCAGTGCAGGGGAGAAAGTCACCAGGACTTGCACGGATGTTGCGCATCCTTGTAGCTGAAAAAACTTCTGCAAGACTAGCCCTTGGACCTCTTTATGAAAAGAAGAACGACACTCCTGATATGTGAGGTGGCATGGATAGGGTCCCAATCAAACAAAGTTGTTGATTAGCCATTGAACCTTTCAGGTCATGTGATCAGTCACATTCCTGGAAGGAATTTCAAGATGTGGTAATGTATACGATGGATGAGTGTACATATATATATATATATATATATATATATATATATATATAAGTGTTTGTGTGTGTGGAGCTGCATGAGTATATAAGAGAGCTGTTGGTGTATGTAAGAAAGCTGTGTACAAGTATGTAGCAAAACAGTGCGTGTATGTAACAGAGGTGTGAGTGCATACTTCAAAGCTGTAGAAAAGCTATATGTGTTAGAACTGTGTTTGTGTATGGAGGAGAGTTGTGTGTGTATTTCGGAAAATTGCGTGTGTGATAGTAGTAGAGTTGTGTGTATGCAGGAGAGATGTGTGTATGTAGGAAAGAGGGTGGAAACTTATCAATGCTATAGGACCTATGCAAGAACCTAACATGATCAAATTTGACTCATGACAATACAGCTTTAAAAAATGCATTGGCAGCAATTGTACCGATCATCTACTTTCAATGAATTATCAGCAAATTGGTGAAAGTACACCTATTAAAAAAAAAATAACAGCCTCCTCCATATCCCCTCTAGCTGTCCTGTCCATCACCAAGATAGGTGCGTTTTCTGCCATTTTAGGTAGAAGTAATGTTCAACCAATTTGCTTCTAATTTAGACAAAGTAGTAGGAAAGTTTATCAAACAAACTCTACATATGAGCTCTATCTATTTTACAATACGTGTAATATGTATTCACAAAATGTCCATTTTCTATATGTGTGAACTTCACATCTTTTTTTTTTTTTAGTAAGTTTTAGTGCATGATGAGGTGGTGTTTACCTATAGGATCCACCATCTCTTGGACTGGGCACCATTGATGGTATTTATTGGGCCCCACGTTCTTAAGTAAATCTCAATATTGCTTCAAAAAGGTAGCTATGCATATACAGTTTACAGACAGAATGTTAACATATTAAGCAAGAGTGTGACAACTTATCAGTGCTAAATGTGCCATAAAAAAACCCAGCATGTAAAATTCTTAGCTTTGACAAGTGACAACATATCTGGCAAAATGCATTGTAAACCAAATGTAATTTTTAGCTGCAGTAAATTTTAGACAATCAAAATGATGTTAAAATGTGTGTGTTTCTTACAGTCTAGAGGCTGCTTATTCTGATGGAGGAAAACACTGACAGCATCCTTCATGATCACTGAAAGAACTGTTCTCCTTTCTCCTGCCCCACACTGATCTATCTGATCGGTGCAGTGCAGGGGAGAAAGTCACCAGGACTTGCACGGATGTTGCGCATCCTGTGTAGCTGAAAAAACTTCTGCAAGACTAGCCCTTGGACCTCTTTATGAAAAGAAGAACGACACTCCTGATATGTGAGGTGGCATGGATAGGGTCCCAATCAAACAAAGTTGTTGATTAGCCATTGAACCTTTCAGGTCATGTGATCAGTCACATTCCTGGAAGGAATTTCAAGATGTGGTAATGTATACGATGGATGAGTGTACATATATATATATATATATATATATATAAGTGTTTGTGTGTGTGGAGCTGCATGAGTATATAAGAGAGCTGTTGGTGTATGTAAGAAAGCTGTGTACAAGTATGTAGCAAAACAGTGCGTGTATGTAACAGAGGTGTGAGTGCATACTTCAAAGCTGTAGAAAAGCTATATGTGTTAGAACTGTGTTTGTGTATGGAGGAGAGTTGTGTGTGTATTTCGGAAAATTGCGTGTGTGATAGTAGTAGAGTTGTGTGTATGCAGGAGAGATGTGTGTATGTAGGAAAGAGGGTGGAAACTTATCAATGCTATAGGACCTATGCAAGAACCTAACATGATCAAATTTGACTCATGACAATACAGCTTTAAAAAATGCATTGGCAGCAATTGTACCGATCATCTACTTTCAATGAATTATCAGCAAATTGGTGAAAGTACACCTATTAAAAAAAAAATAACAGCCTCCTCCATATCCCCTCTAGCTGTCCTGTCCATCACCAAGATAGGTGCGTTTTCTGCCATTTTAGGTAGAAGTAATGTTCAACCAATTTGCTTCTAATTTAGACAAAGTAGTAGGAAAGTTTATCAAACAAACTCTACATATGAGCTCTATCTATTTTACAATACGTGTAATATGTATTCACAAAATGTCCATTTTCTAAATGTGTGAACTTCACATCTTTTTTTTTTTTTAGTAAGTTTTAGTGCATGATGAGGTGGTGTTTACCTATAGGATCCACCATCTCTTGGACTGGGCACCATTGATGGTATTTATTGGGCCCCACGTTCTTAAGTAAATCTCAATATTGCTTCAAAAAGGTAGCTATGCATATACAGTTTACAGACAGAATGTTAACATATTAGGCAAGAGTGTGACAACTTATCAGTGCTAAATGTGCCATAAAAAAGCCCAGCATGTAAAATTCTTAGCTTTGACAAGTGACAACATATCTGGCAAAATGCATTGTAAACCAAATGTAATTTTTAGCTGCAGTAAATTTTAGACAATCAAAATGATGTTAAAATGTGTGTGTTTCTTACAGTCTAGAGGCTGCTTATTCTGATGGAGGAAAACACTGACAGCATCCTTCATGATCACTGAAAGAACTGTTCTCCTTTCTCCTGCCCCACACTGATCTATCTGATCGGTGCAGTGCAGGGGAGAAAGTCACCAGGACTTGCACGGATGTTGCGCATCCTGTGTAGCTGAAAAAACTTCTGCAAGACTAGCCCTTGGACCTCTTTATGAAAAGAAGAACGACACTCCTGATATGTGAGGTGGCATGGATAGGGTCCCAATCAAACAAAGTTGTTGATTAGCCATTGAACCTTTCAGGTCATGTGATCAGTCACATTCCTGGAAGGAATTTCAAGATGTGGTAATGTATACGATGGATGAGTGTACATATATATATATATATATATATATATATAAGTGTTTGTGTGTGTGGAGCTGCATGAGTATATAAGAGAGCTGTTGGTGTATGTAAGAAAGCTGTGTACAAGTATGTAGCAAAACAGTGCGTGTATGTAACAGAGGTGTGAGTGCATACTTCAAAGCTGTAGAAAAGCTATATGTGTTAGAACTGTGTTTGTGTATGGAGGAGAGTTGTGTGTGTATTTCGGAAAATTGCGTGTGTGATAGTAGTAGAGTTGTGTGTATGCAGGAGAGATGTGTGTATGTAGGAAAGAGGGTGGAAACTTATCAATGCTATAGGACCTATGCAAGAACCTAACATGATCAAATTTGACTCATGACAATACAGCTTTAAAAAATGCATTGGCAGCAATTGTACCGATCATCTACTTTCAATGAATTATCAGCAAATTGGTGAAAGTACACCTATTAAAAAAAAAATAACAGCCTCCTCCATATCCCCTCTAGCTGTCCTGTCCATCACCAAGATAGGTGCGTTTTCTGCCATTTTAGGTAGAAGTAATGTTCAACCAATTTGCTTCTAATTTAGACAAAGTAGTAGGAAAGTTTATCAAACAAACTCTACATATGAGCTCTATCTATTTTACAATACGTGTAATATGTATTCACAAAATGTCCATTTTCTATATGTGTGAACTTCACATCTTTTTTTTTTTTTAGTAAGTTTTAGTGCATGATGAGGTGGTGTTTACCTATAGGATCCACCATCTCTTGGACTGGGCACCATTGATGGTATTTATTGGGCCCCACGTTCTTAAGTAAATCTCAATATTGCTTCAAAAAGGTAGCTATGCATATACAGTTTACAGACAGAATGTTAACATATTAAGCAAGAGTGTGACAACTTATCAGTGCTAAATGTGCCATAAAAAAACCCAGCATGTAAAATTCTTAGCTTTGACAAGTGACAACATATCTGGCAAAATGCATTGTAAACCAAATGTAATTTTTAGCTGCAGTAAATTTTAGACAATCAAAATGATGTTAAAATGTGTGTGTTTCTTACAGTCTAGAGGCTGCTTATTCTGATGGAGGAAAACATGACAGCATCCTTCATGATCACTGAAAGAACTGTTCTCCTTTCTCCTGCCCCACACTGATCTATCTGATCGGTGCAGTGCAGGAGAGAAAGTCACCAGGACTTGCACGGATGTTGCGCATCCTGTGTAGCTGAAAAAACTTCTGCAAGACTAGCCCCTTGGACCTCTTTATGAAAAGAAGAACGACACTCCTGATATGTGAGGTGGCATGGATAGGGTCCCAATCAAACAAAGTTGTTGATTAGCCATTGAACCTTTCAGGTCATGTGATCAGTCACATTCCTGGAAGGAATTTCAAGATGTGGTAATGTATACGATGGATGAGTGTACATATATATATATATATATATATATATATATATATATAAGTGTTTGTGTGTGTGGAGCTGCATGAGTATATAAGAGAGCTGTTGGTGTATGTAAGAAAGCTGTGTACAAGTATGTAGCAAAACAGTGCGTGTATGTAACAGAGGTGTGAGTGCATACTTCAAAGCTGTAGAAAAGCTATATGTGTTAGAACTGTGTTTGTGTATGGAGGAGAGTTGTGTGTGTATTTCGGAAAATTGCGTGTGTGATAGTAGTAGAGTTGTGTGTATGCAGGAGAGATGTGTGTATGTAGGAAAGAGGGTGGAAACTTATCAATGCTATAGGACCTATGCAAGAACCTAACATGATCAAATTTGACTCATGACAATACAGCTTTAAAAAATGCATTGGCAGCAATTGTACCGATCATCTACTTTCAATGAATTATCAGCAAATTGGTGAAAGTACACCTATTAAAAAAAAAATAACAGCCTCCTGCATATCCCCTCTAGCTGTCCTGTCCATCACCAAGATAGGTGCGTTTTCTGCCATTTTAGGTAGAAGTAATGTTCAACCAATTTGCTTCTAATTTAGACAAAGTAGTAGGAAAGTTTATCAAACAAACTCTACATATGAGCTCTATCTATTTTACAATACGTGTAATATGTATTCACAAAATGTCCATTTTCTATATGTGTGAACTTCACATCTTTTTTTTTTTTTAGTAAGTTTTAGTGCATGATGAGGTGGTGTTTACCTATAGGATCCACCATCTCTTGGACTGGGCACCATTGATGGTATTTATTGGGCCCCACGTTCTTAAGTAAATCTCAATATTGCTTCAAAAAGGTAGCTATGCATATACAGTTTACAGACAGAATGTTAACATATTAAGCAAGAGTGTGACAACTTATCAGTGCTAAATGTGCCATAAAAAAACCCAGCATGTAAAATTCTTAGCTTTGACAAGTGACAACATATCTGGCAAAATGCATTGTAAACCAAATGTAATTTTTAGCTGCAGTAAATTTTAGACAATCAAAATGATGTTAAAATGTGTGTGTTTCTTACAGTCTAGAGGCTGCTTATTCTGATGGAGGAAAACACTGACAGCATCCTTCATGATCACTGAAAGAACTGTTCTCCTTTCTCCTGCCCCACACTGATCTATCTGATCGGTGCAGTGCAGGGGAGAAAGTCACCAGGACTTGCACGGATGTTGCGCATCCTGTGTAGCTGAAAAAACTTCTGCAAGACTAGCCCTTGGACCTCTTTATGAAAAGAAGAACGACACTCCTGATATGTGAGGTGGCATGGATAGGGTCCCAATCAAACAAAGTTGTTGATTAGCCATTGAACCTTTCAGGTCATGTGATCAGTCACATTCCTGGAAGGAATTTCAAGATGTGGTAATGTATACGATGGATGAGTGTACATATATATATATATATATATATATATAAGTGTTTGTGTGTGTGGAGCTGCATGAGTATATAAGAGAGCTGTTGGTGTATGTAAGAAAGCTGTGTACAAGTATGTAGCAAAACAGTGCGTGTATGTAACAGAGGTGTGAGTGCATACTTCAAAGCTGTAGAAAAGCTATATGTGTTAGAACTGTGTTTGTGTATGGAGGAGAGTTGTGTGTGTATTTCGGAAAATTGCGTGTGTGATAGTAGTAGAGTTGTGTGTATGCAGGAGAGATGTGTGTATGTAGGAAAGAGGGTGGAAACTTATCAATGCTATAGGACCTATGCAAGAACCTAACATGATCAAATTTGACTCATGACAATACAGCTTTAAAAAATGCATTGGCAGCAATTGTACCGATCATCTACTTTCAATGAATTATCAGCAAATTGGTGAAAGTACACCTATTAAAAAAAAAATAACAGCCTCCTCCATATCCCCTCTAGCTGTCCTGTCCATCACCAAGATAGGTGCGTTTTCTGCCATTTTAGGTAGAAGTAATGTTCAACCAATTTGCTTCTAATTTAGACAAAGTAGTAGGAAAGTTTATCAAACAAACTCTACATATGAGCTCTATCTATTTTACAATACGTGTAATATGTATTCACAAAATGTCCATTTTCTATATGTGTGAACTTCACATCTTTTTTTTTTTTTAGTAAGTTTTAGTGCATGATGAGGTGGTGTTTACCTATAGGATCCACCATCTCTTGGACTGGGCACCATTGATGGTATTTATTGGGCCCCACGTTCTTAAGTAAATCTCAATATTGCTTCAAAAAGGTAGCTATGCATATACAGTTTACAGACAGAATGTTAACATATTAAGCAAGAGTGTGACAACTTATCAGTGCTAAATGTGCCATAAAAAAGCCCAGCATGTAAAATTCTTAGCTTTGACAAGTGACAACATATCTGGCAAAATGCATTGTAAACCAAATGTAATTTTTAGCTGCAGTAAATTTTAGACAATCAAAATGATGTTAAAATGTGTGTGTTTCTTACAGTCTAGAGGCTGCTTATTCTGATGGAGGAAAACACTGACAGCATCCTTCATGATCACTGAAAGAACTGTTCTCCTTTCTCCTGCCCCACACTGATCTATCTGATCGGTGCAGTGCAGGGGAGAAAGTCACCAGGACTTGCACGGATGTTGCGCATCCTGTGTAGCTGAAAAAACTTCTGCAAGACTAGCCCTTGGACCTCTTTATGAAAAGAAGAACGACACTCCTGATATGTGAGGTGGCATGGATAGGGTCCCAATCAAACAAAGTTGTTGATTAGCCATTGAACCTTTCAGGTCATGTGATCAGTCACATTCCTGGAAGGAATTTCAAGATGTGGTAATGTATACGATGGATGAGTGTACATATATATATATATATATATATATATATATAAGTGTTTGTGTGTGTGGAGCTGCATGAGTATATAAGAGAGCTGTTGGTGTATGTAAGAAAGCTGTGTACAAGTATGTAGCAAAACAGTGCGTGTATGTAACAGAGGTGTGAGTGCATACTTCAAAGCTGTAGAAAAGCTATATGTGTTAGAACTGTGTTTGTGTATGGAGGAGAGTTGTGTGTGTATTTCGGAAAATTGCGTGTGTGATAGTAGTAGAGTTGTGTGTATGCAGGAGAGATGTGTGTATGTAGGAAAGAGGGTGGAAACTTATCAATGCTATAGGACCTATGCAAGAACCTAACATGATCAAATTTGACTCATGACAATACAGCTTTAAAAAATGCATTGGCAGCAATTGTACCGATCATCTACTTTCAATGAATTATCAGCAAATTGGTGAAAGTACACCTATTAAAAAAAAAATAACAGCCTCCTCCATATCCCCTCTAGCTGTCCTGTCCATCACCAAGATAGGTGCGTTTTCTGCCATTTTAGGTAGAAGTAATGTTCAACCAATTTGCTTCTAATTTAGACAAAGTAGTAGGAAAGTTTATCAAACAAACTCTACATATGAGCTCTATCTATTTTACAATACGTGTAATATGTATTCACAAAATGTCCATTTTCTATATGTGTGAACTTCACATCTTTTTTTTTTTTTAGTAAGTTTTAGTGCATGATGAGGTGGTGTTTACCTATAGGATCCACCATCTCTTGGACTGGGCACCATTGATGGTATTTATTGGGCCCCACGTTCTTAAGTAAATCTCAATATTGCTTCAAAAAGGTAGCTATGCATATACAGTTTACAGACAGAATGTTAACATATTAAGCAAGAGTGTGACAACTTATCAGTGCTAAATGTGCCATAAAAAAACCCAGCATGTAAAATTCTTAGCTTTGACAAGTGACAACATATCTGGCAAAATGCATTGTAAACCAAATGTAATTTTTAGCTGCAGTAAATTTTAGACAATCAAAATGATGTTAAAATGTGTGTGTTTCTTACAGTCTAGAGGCTGCTTATTCTGATGGAGGAAAACATGACAGCATCCTTCATGATCACTGAAAGAACTGTTCTCCTTTCTCCTGCCCCACACTGATCTATCTGATCGGTGCAGTGCAGGAGAGAAAGTCACCAGGACTTGCACGGATGTTGCGCATCCTGTGTAGCTGAAAAAACTTCTGCAAGACTAGCCCTTGGACCTCTTTATGAAAAGAAGAACGACACTCCTGATATGTGAGGTGGCATGGATAGGGTCCCAATCAAACAAAGTTGTTGATTAGCCATTGAACCTTTCAGGTCATGTGATCAGTCACATTCCTGGAAGGAATTTCAAGATGTGGTAATGTATACGATGGATGAGTGTACATATATATATATATATATATATATATATATATAAGTGTTTGTGTGTGTGGAGCTGCATGAGTATATAAGAGAGCTGTTGGTGTATGTAAGAAAGCTGTGTACAAGTATGTAGCAAAACAGTGCGTGTATGTAACAGAGGTGTGAGTGCATACTTCAAAGCTGTAGAAAAGCTATATGTGTTAGAACTGTGTTTGTGTATGGAGGAGAGTTGTGTGTGTATTTCGGAAAATTGCGTGTGTGATAGTAGTAGAGTTGTGTGTATGCAGGAGAGATGTGTGTATGTAGGAAAGAGGGTGGAAACTTATCAATGCTATAGGACCTATGCAAGAACCTAACATGATCAAATTTGACTCATGACAATACAGCTTTAAAAAATGCATTGGCAGCAATTGTACCGATCATCTACTTTCAATGAATTATCAGCAAATTGGTGAAAGTACACCTATTAAAAAAAAAATAACAGCCTCCTCCATATCCCCTCTAGCTGTCCTGTCCATCACCAAGATAGGTGCGTTTTCTGCCATTTTAGGTAGAAGTAATGTTCAACCAATTTGCTTCTAATTTAGACAAAGTAGTAGGAAAGTTTATCAAACAAACTCTACATATGAGCTCTATCTATTTTACAATACGTGTAATATGTATTCACAAAATGTCCATTTTCTATATGTGTGAACTTCACATCTTTTTTTTTTTTTAGTAAGTTTTAGTGCATGATGAGGTGGTGTTTACCTATAGGATCCACCATCTCTTGGACTGGGCACCATTGATGGTATTTATTGGGCCCCACGTTCTTAAGTAAATCTCAATATTGCTTCAAAAAGGTAGCTATGCATATACAGTTTACAGACAGAATGTTAACATATTAAGCAAGAGTGTGACAACTTATCAGTGCTAAATGTGCCATAAAAAAACCCAGCATGTAAAATTCTTAGCTTTGACAAGTGACAACATATCTGGCAAAATGCATTGTAAACCAAATGTAATTTTTAGCTGCAGTAAATTTTAGACAATCAAAATGATGTTAAAATGTGTGTGTTTCTTACAGTCTAGAGGCTGCTTATTCTGATGGAGGAAAACACTGACAGCATCCTTCATGATCACTGAAAGAACTGTTCTCCTTTCTCCTGCCCCACACTGATCTATCTGATCGGTGCAGTGCAGGGGAGAAAGTCACCAGGACTTGCACGGATGTTGCGCATCCTGTGTAGCTGAAAAAACTTCTGCAAGACTAGCCCTTGGACCTCTTTATGAAAAGAAGAACGACACTCCTGATATGTGAGGTGGCATGGATAGGGTCCCAATCAAACAAAGTTGTTGATTAGCCATTGAACCTTTCAGGTCATGTGATCAGTCACATTCCTGGAAGGAATTTCAAGATGTGGTAATGTATACGATGGATGAGTGTACATATATATATATATATATATATATATAAGTGTTTGTGTGTGTGGAGCTGCATGAGTATATAAGAGAGCTGTTGGTGTATGTAAGAAAGCTGTGTACAAGTATGTAGCAAAACAGTGCGTGTATGTAACAGAGGTGTGAGTGCATACTTCAAAGCTGTAGAAAAGCTATATGTGTTAGAACTGTGTTTGTGTATGGAGGAGAGTTGTGTGTGTATTTCGGAAAATTGCGTGTGTGATAGTAGTAGAGTTGTGTGTATGCAGGAGAGATGTGTGTATGTAGGAAAGAGGGTGGAAACTTATCAATGCTATAGGACCTATGCAAGAACCTAACATGATCAAATTTGACTCATGACAATACAGCTTTAAAAAATGCATTGGCAGCAATTGTACCGATCATCTACTTTCAATGAATTATCAGCAAATTGGTGAAAGTACACCTATTAAAAAAAAAATAACAGCCTCCTCCATATCCCCTCTAGCTGTCCTGTCCATCACCAAGATAGGTGCGTTTTCTGCCATTTTAGGTAGAAGTAATGTTCAACCAATTTGCTTCTAATTTAGACAAAGTAGTAGGAAAGTTTATCAAACAAACTCTACATATGAGCTCTATCTATTTTACAATACGTGTAATATGTATTCACAAAATGTCCATTTTCTATATGTGTGAACTTCACATCTTTTTTTTTTTTTAGTAAGTTTTAGTGCATGATGAGGTGGTGTTTACCTATAGGATCCACCATCTCTTGGACTGGGCACCATTGATGGTATTTATTGGGCCCCACGTTCTTAAGTAAATCTCAATATTGCTTCAAAAAGGTAGCTATGCATATACAGTTTACAGACAGAATGTTAACATATTAAGCAAGAGTGTGACAACTTATCAGTGCTAAATGTGCCATAAAAAAGCCCAGCATGTAAAATTCTTAGCTTTGACAAGTGACAACATATCTGGCAAAATGCATTGTAAACCAAATGTAATTTTTAGCTGCAGTAAATTTTAGACAATCAAAATGATGTTAAAATGTGTGTGTTTCTTACAGTCTAGAGGCTGCTTATTCTGATGGAGGAAAACACTGACAGCATCCTTCATGATCACTGAAAGAACTGTTCTCCTTTCTCCTGCCCCACACTGATCTATCTGATCGGTGCAGTGCAGGGGAGAAAGTCACCAGGACTTGCACGGATGTTGCGCATCCTGTGTAGCTGAAAAAACTTCTGCAAGACTAGCCCTTGGACCTCTTTATGAAAAGAAGAACGACACTCCTGATATGTGAGGTGGCATGGATAGGGTCCCAATCAAACAAAGTTGTTGATTAGCCATTGAACCTTTCAGGTCATGTGATCAGTCACATTCCTGGAAGGAATTTCAAGATGTGGTAATGTATACGATGGATGAGTGTACATATATATATATATATATATATATATATATAAGTGTTTGTGTGTGTGGAGCTGCATGAGTATATAAGAGAGCTGTTGGTGTATGTAAGAAAGCTGTGTACAAGTATGTAGCAAAACAGTGCGTGTATGTAACAGAGGTGTGAGTGCATACTTCAAAGCTGTAGAAAAGCTATATGTGTTAGAACTGTGTTTGTGTATGGAGGAGAGTTGTGTGTGTATTTCGGAAAATTGCGTGTGTGATAGTAGTAGAGTTGTGTGTATGCAGGAGAGATGTGTGTATGTAGGAAAGAGGGTGGAAACTTATCAATGCTATAGGACCTATGCAAGAACCTAACATGATCAAATTTGACTCATGACAATACAGCTTTAAAAAATGCATTGGCAGCAATTGTACCGATCATCTACTTTCAATGAATTATCAGCAAATTGGTGAAAGTACACCTATTAAAAAAAAAATAACAGCCTCCTCCATATCCCCTCTAGCTGTCCTGTCCATCACCAAGATAGGTGCGTTTTCTGCCATTTTAGGTAGAAGTAATGTTCAACCAATTTGCTTCTAATTTAGACAAAGTAGTAGGAAAGTTTATCAAACAAACTCTACATATGAGCTCTATCTATTTTACAATACGTGTAATATGTATTCACAAAATGTCCATTTTCTATATGTGTGAACTTCACATCTTTTTTTTTTTTTAGTAAGTTTTAGTGCATGATGAGGTGGTGTTTACCTATAGGATCCACCATCTCTTGGACTGGGCACCATTGATGGTATTTATTGGGCCCCACGTTCTTAAGTAAATCTCAATATTGCTTCAAAAAGGTAGCTATGCATATACAGTTTACAGACAGAATGTTAACATATTAAGCAAGAGTGTGACAACTTATCAGTGCTAAATGTGCCATAAAAAAACCCAGCATGTAAAATTCTTAGCTTTGACAAGTGACAACATATCTGGCAAAATGCATTGTAAACCAAATGTAATTTTTAGCTGCAGTAAATTTTAGACAATCAAAATGATGTTAAAATGTGTGTGTTTCTTACAGTCTAGAGGCTGCTTATTCTGATGGAGGAAAACATGACAGCATCCTTCATGATCACTGAAAGAACTGTTCTCCTTTCTCCTGCCCCACACTGATCTATCTGATCGGTGCAGTGCAGGAGAGAAAGTCACCAGGACTTGCACGGATGTTGCGCATCCTGTGTAGCTGAAAAAACTTCTGCAAGACTAGCCCTTGGACCTCTTTATGAAAAGAAGAACGACACTCCTGATATGTGAGGTGGCATGGATAGGGTCCCAATCAAACAAAGTTGTTGATTAGCCATTGAACCTTTCAGGTCATGTGATCAGTCACATTCCTGGAAGGAATTTCAAGATGTGGTAATGTATACGATGGATGAGTGTACATATATATATATATATATATATATATATATATAAGTGTTTGTGTGTGTGGAGCTGCATGAGTATATAAGAGAGCTGTTGGTGTATGTAAGAAAGCTGTGTACAAGTATGTAGCAAAACAGTGCGTGTATGTAACAGAGGTGTGAGTGCATACTTCAAAGCTGTAGAAAAGCTATATGTGTTAGAACTGTGTTTGTGTATGGAGGAGAGTTGTGTGTGTATTTCGGAAAATTGCGTGTGTGATAGTAGTAGAGTTGTGTGTATGCAGGAGAGATGTGTGTATGTAGGAAAGAGGGTGGAAACTTATCAATGCTATAGGACCTATGCAAGAACCTAACATGATCAAATTTGACTCATGACAATACAGCTTTAAAAAATGCATTGGCAGCAATTGTACCGATCATCTACTTTCAATGAATTATCAGCAAATTGGTGAAAGTACACCTATTAAAAAAAAAATAACAGCCTCCTCCATATCCCCTCTAGCTGTCCTGTCCATCACCAAGATAGGTGCGTTTTCTGCCATTTTAGGTAGAAGTAATGTTCAACCAATTTGCTTCTAATTTAGACAAAGTAGTAGGAAAGTTTATCAAACAAACTCTACATATGAGCTCTATCTATTTTACAATACGTGTAATATGTATTCACAAAATGTCCATTTTCTATATGTGTGAACTTCACATCTTTTTTTTTTTTTAGTAAGTTTTAGTGCATGATGAGGTGGTGTTTACCTATAGGATCCACCATCTCTTGGACTGGGCACCATTGATGGTATTTATTGGGCCCCACGTTCTTAAGTAAATCTCAATATTGCTTCAAAAAGGTAGCTATGCATATACAGTTTACAGACAGAATGTTAACATATTAAGCAAGAGTGTGACAACTTATCAGTGCTAAATGTGCCATAAAAAAACCCAGCATGTAAAATTCTTAGCTTTGACAAGTGACAACATATCTGGCAAAATGCATTGTAAACCAAATGTAATTTTTAGCTGCAGTAAATTTTAGACAATCAAAATGATGTTAAAATGTGTGTGTTTCTTACAGTCTAGAGGCTGCTTATTCTGATGGAGGAAAACACTGACAGCATCCTTCATGATCACTGAAAGAACTGTTCTCCTTTCTCCTGCCCCACACTGATCTATCTGATCGGTGCAGTGCAGGGGAGAAAGTCACCAGGACTTGCACGGATGTTGCGCATCCTGTGTAGCTGAAAAAACTTCTGCAAGACTAGCCCTTGGACCTCTTTATGAAAAGAAGAACGACACTCCTGATATGTGAGGTGGCATGGATAGGGTCCCAATCAAACAAAGTTGTTGATTAGCCATTGAACCTTTCAGGTCATGTGATCAGTCACATTCCTGGAAGGAATTTCAAGATGTGGTAATGTATACGATGGATGAGTGTACATATATATATATATATATATATATATAAGTGTTTGTGTGTGTGGAGCTGCATGAGTATATAAGAGAGCTGTTGGTGTATGTAAGAAAGCTGTGTACAAGTATGTAGCAAAACAGTGCGTGTATGTAACAGAGGTGTGAGTGCATACTTCAAAGCTGTAGAAAAGCTATATGTGTTAGAACTGTGTTTGTGTATGGAGGAGAGTTGTGTGTGTATTTCGGAAAATTGCGTGTGTGATAGTAGTAGAGTTGTGTGTATGCAGGAGAGATGTGTGTATGTAGGAAAGAGGGTGGAAACTTATCAATGCTATAGGACCTATGCAAGAACCTAACATGATCAAATTTGACTCATGACAATACAGCTTTAAAAAATGCATTGGCAGCAATTGTACCGATCATCTACTTTCAATGAATTATCAGCAAATTGGTGAAAGTACACCTATTAAAAAAAAAATAACAGCCTCCTCCATATCCCCTCTAGCTGTCCTGTCCATCACCAAGATAGGTGCGTTTTCTGCCATTTTAGGTAGAAGTAATGTTCAACCAATTTGCTTCTAATTTAGACAAAGTAGTAGGAAAGTTTATCAAACAAACTCTACATATGAGCTCTATCTATTTTACAATACGTGTAATATGTATTCACAAAATGTCCATTTTCTATATGTGTGAACTTCACATCTTTTTTTTTTTTTAGTAAGTTTTAGTGCATGATGAGGTGGTGTTTACCTATAGGATCCACCATCTCTTGGACTGGGCACCATTGATGGTATTTATTGGGCCCCACGTTCTTAAGTAAATCTCAATATTGCTTCAAAAAGGTAGCTATGCATATACAGTTTACAGACAGAATGTTAACATATTAAGCAAGAGTGTGACAACTTATCAGTGCTAAATGTGCCATAAAAAAACCCAGCATGTAAAATTCTTAGCTTTGACAAGTGACAACATATCTGGCAAAATGCATTGTAAACCAAATGTAATTTTTAGCTGCAGTAAATTTTAGACAATCAAAATGATGTTAAAATGTGTGTGTTTCTTACAGTCTAGAGGCTGCTTATTCTGATGGAGGAAAACACTGACAGCATCCTTCATGATCACTGAAAGAACTGTTCTCCTTTCTCCTGCCCCACACTGATCTATCTGATCGGTGCAGTGCAGGGGAGAAAGTCACCAGGACTTGCACGGATGTTGCGCATCCTGTGTAGCTGAAAAAACTTCTGCAAGACTAGCCCTTGGACCTCTTTATGAAAAGAAGAACGACACTCCTGATATGTGAGGTGGCATGGATAGGGTCCCAATCAAACAAAGTTGTTGATTAGCCATTGAACCTTTCAGGTCATGTGATCAGTCACATTCCTGGAAGGAATTTCAAGATGTGGTAATGTATACGATGGATGAGTGTACATATATATATATATATATATATATATATATAAGTGTTTGTGTGTGTGGAGCTGCATGAGTATATAAGAGAGCTGTTGGTGTATGTAAGAAAGCTGTGTACAAGTATGTAGCAAAACAGTGCGTGTATGTAACAGAGGTGTGAGTGCATACTTCAAAGCTGTAGAAAAGCTATATGTGTTAGAACTGTGTTTGTGTATGGAGGAGAGTTGTGTGTGTATTTCGGAAAATTGCGTGTGTGATAGTAGTAGAGTTGTGTGTATGCAGGAGAGATGTGTGTATGTAGGAAAGAGGGTGGAAACTTATCAATGCTATAGGACCTATGCAAGAACCTAACATGATCAAATTTGACTCATGACAATACAGCTTTAAAAAATGCATTGGCAGCAATTGTACCGATCATCTACTTTCAATGAATTATCAGCAAATTGGTGAAAGTACACCTATTAAAAAAAAAATAACAGCCTCCTCCATATCCCCTCTAGCTGTCCTGTCCATCACCAAGATAGGTGCGTTTTCTGCCATTTTAGGTAGAAGTAATGTTCAACCAATTTGCTTCTAATTTAGACAAAGTAGTAGGAAAGTTTATCAAACAAACTCTACATATGAGCTCTATCTATTTTACAATACGTGTAATATGTATTCACAAAATGTCCATTTTCTATATGTGTGAACTTCACATCTTTTTTTTTTTTTAGTAAGTTTTAGTGCATGATGAGGTGGTGTTTACCTATAGGATCCACCATCTCTTGGACTGGGCACCATTGATGGTATTTATTGGGCCCCACGTTCTTAAGTAAATCTCAATATTGCTTCAAAAAGGTAGCTATGCATATACAGTTTACAGACAGAATGTTAACATATTAAGCAAGAGTGTGACAACTTATCAGTGCTAAATGTGCCATAAAAAAACCCAGCATGTAAAATTCTTAGCTTTGACAAGTGACAACATATCTGGCAAAATGCATTGTAAACCAAATGTAATTTTTAGCTGCAGTAAATTTTAGACAATCAAAATGATGTTAAAATGTGTGTGTTTCTTACAGTCTAGAGGCTGCTTATTCTGATGGAGGAAAACACTGACAGCATCCTTCATGATCACTGAAAGAACTGTTCTCCTTTCTCCTGCCCCACACTGATCTATCTGATCGGTGCAGTGCAGGGGAGAAAGTCACCAGGACTTGCACGGATGTTGCGCATCCTGTGTAGCTGAAAAAACTTCTGCAAGACTAGCCCTTGGACCTCTTTATGAAAAGAAGAACGACACTCCTGATATGTGAGGTGGCATGGATAGGGTCCCAATCAAACAAAGTTGTTGATTAGCCATTGAACCTTTCAGGTCATGTGATCAGTCACATTCCTGGAAGGAATTTCAAGATGTGGTAATGTATACGATGGATGAGTGTACATATATATATATATATATATATATATAAGTGTTTGTGTGTGTGGAGCTGCATGAGTATATAAGAGAGCTGTTGGTGTATGTAAGAAAGCTGTGTACAAGTATGTAGCAAAACAGTGCGTGTATGTAACAGAGGTGTGAGTGCATACTTCAAAGCTGTAGAAAAGCTATATGTGTTA
>NW_027367905.1:0-53885 GCF_046119375.1 Phyllobates terribilis | reverse complement strand
CAGTGTTCCAGGCAGAAGGAGACAACGTTTCAGAAAAGGCATTGTAGCAAACCAAAAAGAAATTTTAAGCGCAGCAGAGTAACCCAGCGCACATACCTGTTAGCTCAGGTGAGTTTAAAAGGCTGCTGTTGATAACAAGGGCATTTGCTAAATAGATGGTGTGTGTGCAACAATATACTGAAAGGTCAATTATATTGTGCAGCTTATCTCACCACCTGTAGTTATTTAGGTGAAAGCTCCAAAATGCTTGCCTAATATGTCTGTTTATCCAAAAGGAAGTAAAAAGGGAGAGCTAGAAAGATAGCATTGCATCACATTACATGGCAATGCAATGCACAGTTGCTGAAGATGAACCAAAATGAGCTTGTAATCTGGCTTCTGCAACTTTGAACATGAAAAATCCAATGAGGAGAAGAAAAGCAAAGCCAAAGAGTCCATCCCAAAATCCGACAAACAAGCAAAATGAACAAAAAACATTGAATTCAATTCTTTCTGATTTTAGAAACTGCATTAAAGAAGGGGTGCACCGGTCCTGGAGATACTGCAATACCAGGTCAATGCGTGGAGTGGACAGAGCAAGCTCTTTTTCCATCTCCCTGTTCTAAAAATCCATTTAATATATGGTCCCCAGATAGGGGACGTATCAGATATTAAACTGATAAGAACAGATACTACACTTGATCTTAGCCAAAAGGCCGAGAAGCGATAACCAGAATTGGTTTCAAACTACGGAGCCACCCAAGGATCCTGAAAAGTCCATTTGTGGAGATGAGCTCCTGGACTCCCGTTAAGAAGACATGTTGTCAACCTCTAGATCCCTTACATGCCTGCACTTTTCGGCTTGCTGCTGCTGCAATCCACGCGTTTTAGATCTGCATAACTCCACCTCTTTAAACACAGCACCTTCACCCCCTGCTGTTCCCACCCGCCTCAACACCGTTGGAAGGGAGGAGAACCAATTAAGGCGGGGGGTGGGGTGGAACGAGCAGCTGTCTACCCTTAGCAGGAGGGCTCCTGATTACATACCTCTCCTGCTGCTGCTGCTGCTGGCTGTCCAGCAGCAGACTGAAGGTGGCTGCTGCTGTGCACAGGTATATAAAGGCTCAGAGCCTATTATGACACGCGCAGCCAGCGTTCCATTGCCACATTCCATCTACTGCAGGCAGGATACCTGGCTGGCTGAATGTCGCTGAGAAGCTCACAGAGACCGCCATAAGCAACAGTTTAACAGAATGCCACAGACTAATCAACCAAACTTTTTGGGTTGGGTTCTCTTTTATAGTCTGCAGGCATTAAATGAAAGAAGTCAGTGTTCCAGCAGAAGGAGACAACGTTTCAGAAAAGGCATTGTAGCAAACCAAAAAAGAAATTTTAAGCGCAGCAGAGTAACCAGCGCACATACCTGTTAGCTCAGGTGAGTTTAAAAGGCTGCTGTTGATAACAAGGCATTTGCTAAATAGATGGTGTGTGTGCAACAATATACTGAAAGGTCAATTATATTGTGCAGCTTATCTCACCACCTGTAGTTATTTAGGTGAAAGCTCCAAAATGCTTGCCTAATATGTCTGTTTATCCAAAAGGAAGTAAAAAGGGAGAGCTAGAAAGATAGCATTGCATCACATTACATGGCAATGCAATGCACAGTTGCTGAAGATGAACCAAAATGAGCTTGTAATCTGGCTTCTGCAACTTTGAACATGAAAAATCCAATGAGGAGAAGAAAAGCAAAGCCAAAGAGTCCATCCCAAAATCCGACAAACAAGCAAAATGAACAAAAAACATTGAATTCAATTCTTTCCTGATTTTAGAAACTGCATTAAAGAAGGGGTGCACCGGTCCTGGAGATACTGCAATACCAGGTCAATGCGTGGAGTGGACAGAGCAAGCTCTTTTTCCATCTCCCTGTTCTAAAATCCATTTAATATATGGTCCCCAGATAGGGGACGTATCAGATATTAAACTGATAAGAACAGATACTACACTTGATCTTAGCCAAAAGGCCGAGAAGCGATAACCAGAATTGGTTTCAAACTACGGAGCCACCCAAGGATCCTGAAAAGTCCATTTGTGGAGATGAGCTCCTGGACTCCCGTTAAGAAGACATGTTGTCAACCTCTAGATCCCTTACATGCCTGCACTTTTCGGCTTGCTGCTGCTGCAATCCACGCGTTTTAGATCTGCATAACTCCACCTCTTTAAACACAGCACCTTCACCCCCTGCTGTTCCCACCCGCCTCAACACCGTTGGAAGGGAGGAGAACCAATTAAGGCGGGGGTGGGGTGGAACGAGCAGCTGTCTACCCTTAGCAGGAGGGCTCCTGATTACATACCTCTCCTGCTGCTGCTGCTGCTGGCTGTCCAGCAGCAGACTGAAGGTGGCTGCTGCTGTGCACAGGTATATAAAGGCTCAGAGCCTATTATGACACGCGCAGCCAGCGTTCCATTGCCACATTCCATCTACTGCAGGCAGGATACCTGGCTGGCTGAATGTCGCTGAGAAGCTCACAGAGACCGCCATAAGCAACAGTTTAACAGAATGCCACAGACTAATCAACCAAACTTTTTGGGTTGGGGTTCTCTTTTATAGTCTGCAGGCATTAAATGAAAGAAGTCAGTGTTCCAGCAGAAGGAGACAACGTTTCAGAAAAGGCATTGTAGCAAACCAAAAAGAAATTTTAAGCGCAGCAGAGTAACCAGCGCACATACCTGTTAGCTCAGGTGAGTTTAAAAGGCTGCTGTTGATAACAAGGGCATTTGCTAAATAGATGGTGTGTGTGCAACAATATACTGAAAGGTCAATTATATTGTGCAGCTTATCTCACCACCTGTAGTTATTTAGGTGAAAGCTCCAAAATGCTTGCCTAATATGTCTGTTTATCCAAAAGGAAGTAAAAAAGGGAGAGCTAGAAAGATAGCATTGCATCACATTACATGGCAATGCAATGCACAGTTGCTGAAGATGAACCAAAATGAGCTTGTAATCTGGCTTCTGCAACTTTGAACATGAAAAATCCAATGAGGAGAAGAAAAGCAAAGCCAAAGAGTCCATCCCAAAATCCGACAAACAAGCAAAATGAACAAAAAACATTGAATTCAATTCTTTCTGATTTTAGAAACTGCATTAAAGAAGGGGTGCACCGGTCCTGGAGATACTGCAATACCAGGTCAATGCGTGGAGTGGACAGAGCAAGCTCTTTTTCCATCTCCCTGTTCTAAAAATCCATTTAATATATGGTCCCCAGATAGGGGACGTATCAGATATTAAACTGATAAGAACAGATACTACACTTGATCTTAGCCAAAAGGCCGAGAAGCGATAACCAGAATTGGTTTCAAACTACGGAGCCACCCAAGGATCCTGAAAAGTCCATTTGTGGAGATGAGCTCCTGGACTCCCGTTAAGAAGACATGTTGTCAACCTCTAGATCCCTTACATGCCTGCACTTTTCGGCTTGCTGCTGCTGCAATCCACGCGTTTTAGATCTGCATAACTCCACCTCTTTAAACACAGCACCTTCACCCCCTGCTGTTCCCACCCGCCTCAACACCGTTGGAAGGGAGGAGAACCAATTAAGGCGGGGGGTGGGGTGGAACGAGCAGCTGTCTACCCTTAGCAGGAGGGCTCCTGATTACATACCTCTCCTGCTGCTGCTGCTGCTGGCTGTCCAGCAGCAGACTGAAGGTGGCTGCTGCTGTGCACAGGTATATAAAGGCTCAGAGCCTATTATGACACGCGCAGCCAGCGTTCCATTGCCACATTCCATCTACTGCAGGCAGGATACCTGGCTGGCTGAATGTCGCTGAGAAGCTCACAGAGACCGCCATAAGCAACAGTTTAACAGAATGCCACAGACTAATCAACCAAACTTTTTGGGTTGGGTTCTCTTTTATAGTCTGCAGGCATTAAATGAAAGAAGTCAGTGTTCCAGCAGAAGGAGACAACGTTTCAGAAAAGGCATTGTAGCAAACCAAAAAAGAAATTTTAAGCGCAGCAGAGTAACCAGCGCACATACCTGTTAGCTCAGGTGAGTTTAAAAGGCTGCTGTTGATAACAAGGGCATTTGCTAAATAGATGGTGTGTGTGCAACAATATACTGAAAGGTCAATTATATTGTGCAGCTTATCTCACCACCTGTAGTTATTTAGGTGAAAGCTCCAAAATGCTTGCCTAATATGTCTGTTTATCCAAAAGGAAGTAAAAAGGGAGAGCTAGAAAGATAGCATTGCATCACATTACATGGCAATGCAATGCACAGTTGCTGAAGATGAACCAAAATGAGCTTGTAATCTGGCTTCTGCAACTTTGAACATGAAAAATCCAATGAGGAGAAGAAAAGCAAAGCCAAAGAGTCCATCCCAAAATCCGACAAACAAGCAAAATGAACAAAAAACATTGAATTCAATTCTTTCTGATTTTAGAAACTGCATTAAAGAAGGGGTGCACCGGTCCTGGAGATACTGCAATACCAGGTCAATGCGTGGAGTGGACAGAGCAAGCTCTTTTTCCATCTCCCTGTTCTAAAAATCCATTTAATATATGGTCCCCAGATAGGGGACGTATCAGATATTAAACTGATAAGAACAGATACTACACTTGATCTTAGCCAAAAGGCCGAGAAGCGATAACCAGAATTGGTTTCAAACTACGGAGCCACCCAAGGATCCTGAAAAGTCCATTTGTGGAGATGAGCTCCTGGACTCCCGTTAAGAAGACATGTTGTCAACCTCTAGATCCCTTACATGCCTGCACTTTTCGGCTTGCTGCTGCTGCAATCCACGCGTTTTAGATCTGCATAACTCCACCTCTTTAAACACAGCACCTTCACCCCCTGCTGTTCCCACCCGCCTCAACACCGTTGGAAGGGAGGAGAACCAATTAAGGCGGGGGGTGGGGGTGGAACGAGCAGCTGTCTACCCTTAGCAGGAGGGCTCCTGATTACATACCTCTCCTGCTGCTGCTGCTGCTGGCTGTCCAGCAGCAGACTGAAGGTGGCTGCTGCTGTGCACAGGTATATAAAGGCTCAGAGCCTATTATGACACGCGCAGCCAGCGTTCCATTGCCACATTCCATCTACTGCAGGCAGGATACCTGGCTGGCTGAATGTCGCTGAGAAGCTCACAGAGACCGCCATAAGCAACAGTTTAACAGAATGCCACAGACTAATCAACCAAACTTTTTGGGTTGGGTTCTCTTTTATAGTCTGCAGGCATTAAATGAAAGAAGTCAGTGTTCCAGCAGAAGGAGACAACGTTTCAGAAAAGGCATTGTAGCAAACCAAAAAAGAAATTTTAAGCGCAGCAGAGTAACCAGCGCACATACCTGTTAGCTCAGGTGAGTTTAAAAGGCTGCTGTTGATAACAAGGGCATTTGCTAAATAGATGGTGTGTGTGCAACAATATACTGAAAGGTCAATTATATTGTGCAGCTTATCTCACCACCTGTAGTTATTTAGGTGAAAGCTCCAAAATGCTTGCCTAATATGTCTGTTTATCCAAAAGGAAGTAAAAAGGAGAGCTAGAAAGATAGCATTGCATCACATTACATGGCAATGCAATGCACAGTTGCTGAAGATGAACCAAAATGAGCTTGTAATCTGGCTTCTGCAACTTTGAACATGAAAAATCCAATGAGGAGAAGAAAAGCAAAGCCAAAGAGTCCATCCCAAAATCCGACAAACAAGCAAAATGAACAAAAACATTGAATTCAATTCTTTCTGATTTTAGAAACTGCATTAAAGAAGGGGTGCACCGGTCCTGGAGATACTGCAATACCAGGTCAATGCGTGGAGTGGACAGAGCAAGCTCTTTTTCCATCTCCCTGTTCTAAAAATCCATTTAATATATGGTCCCAGATAGGGGACGTATCAGATATTAAACTGATAAGAACAGATACTACACTTGATCTTAGCCAAAAGGCCGAGAAGCGATAACCAGAATTGGTTTCAAACTACGGAGCCACCCAAGGATCCTGAAAAGTCCATTTGTGGAGATGAGCTCCTGGACTCCCGTTAAGAAGACATGTTGTCAACCTCTAGATCCCTTACATGCCTGCACTTTTCGGCTTGCTGCTGCTGCAATCCACGCGTTTTAGATCTGCATAACTCCACCTCTTTAAACACAGCACCTTCACCCCCTGCTGTTCCCACCCGCCTCAACACCGTTGGAAGGGAGGAGAACCAATTAAGGCGGGGGGTGGGGTGGAACGAGCAGCTGTCTACCCTTAGCAGGAGGGCTCCTGATTACATACCTCTCCTGCTGCTGCTGCTGCTGGCTGTCCAGCAGCAGACTGAAGGTGGCTGCTGCTGTGCACAGGTATATAAAGGCTCAGAGCCTATTATGACACGCGCAGCCAGCGTTCCATTGCCACATTCCATCTACTGCAGGCAGGATACCTGCTGGCTGAATGTCGCTGAGAAGCTCACAGAGACCGCCATAAGCAACAGTTTAACAGAATGCCACAGACTAATCAACCAAACTTTTTGGGTTGGGTTCTCTTTTATAGTCTGCAGGCATTAAATGAAAGAAGTCAGTGTTCCAGCAGAAGGAGACAACGTTTCAGAAAAGGCATTGTAGCAAACCAAAAAAGAAATTTTAAGCGCAGCAGAGTAACCAGCGCACATACCTGTTAGCTCAGGTGAGTTTAAAAGGCTGCTGTTGATAACAAGGGCATTTGCTAAATAGATGGTGTGTGTGCAACAATATACTGAAAGGTCAATTATATTGTGCAGCTTATCTCACCACCTGTAGTTATTTAGGTGAAAGCTCCAAAATGCTTGCCTAATATGTCTGTTTATCCAAAAGGAAGTAAAAAGGGAGAGCTAGAAAGATAGCATTGCATCACATTACATGGCAATGCAATGCACAGTTGCTGAAGATGAACCAAAATGAGCTTGTAATCTGGCTTCTGCAACTTTGAACATGAAAAATCCAATGAGGAGAAGAAAAGCAAAGCCAAAGAGTCCATCCCAAAATCCGACAAACAAGCAAAATGAACAAAAAACATTGAATTCAATTCTTTCTGATTTTAGAAACTGCATTAAAGAAGGGGTGCACCGGTCCTGGAGATACTGCAATACAGGTCAATGCGTGGAGTGGACAGAGCAAGCTCTTTTTCCATCTCCCTGTTCTAAAAATCCATTTAATATATGGTCCCCAGATAGGGGACGTATCAGATATTAAACTGATAAGAACAGATACTACACTTGATCTTAGCCAAAAGGCCGAGAAGCGATAACCAGAATTGGTTTCAAACTACGGAGCCACCCAAGGATCCTGAAAAGTCCATTTGTGGAGATGAGCTCCTGGACTCCCGTTAAGAAGACATGTTGTCAACCTCTAGATCCCTTACATGCCTGCACTTTTCGGCTTGCTGCTGCTGCAATCCACGCGTTTTAGATCTGCATAACTCCACCTCTTTTAAACACAGCACCTTCACCCCCTGCTGTTCCCACCCGCCTCAACACCGTTGGAAGGGAGGAGAACCAATTAAGGCGGGGGGTGGGGTGGAACGAGCAGCTGTCTACCCTTAGCAGGAGGGCTCCTGATTACATACCTCTCCTGCTGCTGCTGCTGCTGGCTGTCCAGCAGCAGACTGAAGGTGGCTGCTGCTGTGCACAGGTATATAAAGGCTCAGAGCCTATTATGACACGCGCAGCCAGCGTTCCATTGCCACATTCCATCTACTGCAGGCAGGATACCTGGCTGGCTGAATGTCGCTGAGAAGCTCACAGAGACCGCCATAAGCAACAGTTTAACAGAATGCCACAGACTAATCAACCAAACTTTTTGGGTTGGGTTCTCTTTATAGTCTGCAGGCATTAAATGAAAGAAGTCAGTGTTCCAGCAGAAGGAGACAACGTTTCAGAAAAGGCATTGTAGCAAACCAAAAAAGAAATTTTAAGCGCAGCAGAGTAACCAGCGCACATACCTGTTAGCTCAGGTGAGTTTAAAAGGCTGCTGTTGATAACAAGGGCATTTGCTAAATAGATGTGTGTGTGCAACAATATACTGAAAGGTCAATTATATTGTGCAGCTTATCTCACCACCTGTAGTTATTTAGGTGAAAGCTCCAAAATGCTTGCCTAATATGTCTGTTTATCCAAAAGGAAGTAAAAAGGGAGAGCTAGAAAGATAGCATTGCATCACATTACATGGCAATGCAATGCACAGTTGCTGAAGATGAACCAAAATGAGCTTGTAATCTGGCTTCTGCAACTTTGAACATGAAAAATCCAATGAGGAGAAGAAAAGCAAAGCCAAAGAGTCCATCCCAAAATCCGACAAACAAGCAAAATGAACAAAAAACATTGAATTCAATTCTTTCTGATTTTAGAAACTGCATTAAAGAAGGGGTCACCGGTCCTGGAGATACTGCAATACCAGGTCAATGCGTGGAGTGGACAGAGCAAGCTCTTTTTCCATCTCCCTGTTCTAAAAATCCATTTAATATATGGTCCCCAGATAGGGGACGTATCAGATATTAAACTGATAAGAACAGATACTACACTTGATCTTAGCCAAAGGCCGAGAAGCGATAACCAGAATTGGTTTCAAACTACGGAGCCACCCAAGGATCCTGAAAAGTCCATTTGTGGAGATGAGCTCCTGGACTCCCGTTAAGAAGACATGTTGTCAACCTCTAGATCCCTTACATGCCTGCAACTTTTCGGCTTGCTGCTGCTGCAATCCACGCGTTTTAGATCTGCATAACTCCACCTCTTTAAACACAGCACCTTCAACCCCTGCTGTTCCCACCCGCCTCAACACCGTTGAAGGGAGGAGAACCAATTAAGGCGGGGGGTGGGGTGGAACGAGCAGCTGTCTACCCTTAGCAGGAGGGCTCCTGATTACATACCTCTCCTGCTGCTGCTGCTGCTGGCTGTCCAGCAGCAGACTGAAGGTGGCTGCTGCTGTGCACAGGTATATAAAGGCTCAGAGCCTATTATGACACGCGCAGCCCAGCGTTCCATTGCCACATTCCATCTACTGCAGGCAGGATACCTGGCTGGCTGAATGTCGCTGAGAAGCTCACAGAGACCGCCATAAGCAACAGTTTAACAGAATGCCACAGACTAATCAACCAAACTTTTTGGGTTGGGTTCTCTTTTATAGTCTGCAGGCATTAAATGAAAGAAGTCAGTGTTCCAGCAGAAGGAGACAACGTTTCAGAAAAGGCATTGTAGCAAACCAAAAAAGAAATTTTAAGCGCAGCAGAGTAACCAGCGCACATACCTGTTAGCTCAGGTGAGTTTAAAAGGCTGCTGTTGATAACAAGGGCATTTGCTAAATAGATGGTGTGTGTGCAACAATATACTGAAAGGTCAATTATATTGTGCAGCTTATCTCACCACCTGTAGTTATTTAGGTGAAAGCTCCAAAATGCTTGCCTAATATGTCTGTTTTATCCAAAAGGAAGTAAAAAGGGAGAGCTAGAAAGATAGCATTGCATCACATTACATGGCAATGCAATGCACAGTTGCTGAAGATGAACCAAAATGAGC
Organism: Phyllobates terribilis; assembly: GCF_046119375.1. NCBI lineage: Eukaryota > Metazoa > Chordata > Amphibia > Anura > Dendrobatidae > Phyllobates > Phyllobates terribilis. Next base: position 44,385 of record NW_027367905.1, on the reverse strand, counting down.
TTGTAATCTGGCCTCTGCAACTTTGAACATGAAAAATTCCAATGAGGAGAAGAAAAGCAAAGCCAAAGAGTCCATCCCCAAATCCGACAAACAAGCAAAATGAACAAAAAAACATTGAATTCAATTCTTTCTGATTTTAGAAACTGCATTAAAGAAGGGGTGCACCGGTCCTGGAGATACTGCAATACCAGGTCAATGCGTGGAGTGGACAGAGCAAGCTCTTTTTCCATCTCCCTGTTCTAAAAATCCATTTAATATATGGTCCCCAGATAGGGGACGTATCAGATATTAAACTGATAAGAACAGATACTACACTTGATCTTAGCCAAAAGGCCGAGAAGCGATACCAGAATTGGTTTCAAACTACGGAGCCACCCAAGGATCCTGAAAAGTCCATTTGTGGAGATGAGCTCCTGGACTCCCGTTAAGAAGACATGTTGTCAACCTCTAGATCCCTTACATGCCTGCACTTTTCGGCTTGCTGCTGCTGCAATCCACGCGTTTTAGATCTGCATAACTCCACCTCTTTAAACACAGCACCTTCACCCCTGCTGTTCCCACCCGCCTCAACACCGTTGGAAGGGAGGAGAACCAATTAAGGCGGGGGGTGGGGTGGAACGAGCAGCTGTCTACCCTTAGCAGGAGGGCTCCTGATTACATACCTCTCCTGCTGCTGCTGCTGCTGGCTGTCCAGCAGCAGACTGAAGGTGGCTGCTGCTGTGCACAGGTATATAAAGGCTCAGAGCCTATATGACACGCGCAGCCAGCGTTCCATTGCCACATTCCATCTACTGCAGGCAGGATACCTGGCTGGCTGAATGTCGCTGAGAAGCTCACAGAGACCGCCATAAGCAACAGTTTAACAGAATGCCACAGACTAATCAACCAAACTTTTTGGGTTGGGTTCTCTTTTATAGTCTGCAGGCATTAAATGAAAGAAGTCAGTGTTCCAGCAGAAGGAGACAACGTTTCAGAAAAGGCATTGTAGCAAACCAAAAAAGAAATTTTAGCGCAGCAGAGTAACCAGCGCACATACCTGTTAGCTCAGGTGAGTTTAAAAGGCTGCTGTTGATAACAAGGGCATTTGCTAAATAGATGGTGTGTGTGCAACAATATACTGAAAGGTCAATTATATTGTGCAGCTTTATCTCACCACCTGTAGTTATTTAGGTGAAAGCTCCAAAATGCTTGCCTAATATGTCTGTTTATCCAAAAGGAAGTAAAAAGGGAGAGCTAGAAAGATAGCATTGCATCACATTACATGGCAATGCAATGCACAGTTGCTGAAGATGAACCAAAATGAGCTTGTAATCTGGCTTCTGCAACTTTGAACATGAAAAATCCAATGAGGAGAAGAAAAGCAAAGCCAAAGAGTCCATCCCAAAATCCGACAAACAAGCAAAATGAACAAAAAACATTGAATTCAATTCTTTCTGATTTTAGAAACTGCATTAAAGAAGGGGTGCACCGGTCCTGGAGATACTGCAATACCAGGTCAATGCGTGGAGTGGACAGAGCAAGCTCTTTTTCCATCTCCCTGTTCTAAAAATCCATTTAATATATGGTCCCCAGATAGGGGACGTATCAGATATTAAACTGATAAGAACAGATACTACACTTGATCTTAGCCAAAAGGCCGAGAAGCGATAACCAGAATTGGTTTCAAACTACGGAGCCACCCAAGGATCCTGAAAAGTCCATTTGTGGAGATGAGCTCCTGGACTCCCGTTAAGAAGACATGTTGTCAACCTCTAGATCCCTTACATGCCTGCACTTTTCGGCTTGCTGCTGCTGCAATCCACGCGTTTTAGATCTGCATAACTCCACCTCTTTAAACACAGCACCTTCACCCCCTGCTGTTCCCACCCGCCTCAACACCGTTGGAAGGGAGGAGAACCAATTAAGGCGGGGGGTGGGGTGGAACGAGCAGCTGTCTACCCTTAGCAGGAGGGCTCCTGATTACATACCTCTCCTGCTGCTGCTGCTGCTGGCTGTCCAGCAGCAGACTGAAGGTGGCTGCTGCTGTGCACAGGTATATAAAGGCTCAGAGCCTATTATGACACGCGCAGCCAGCGTTCCATTGCCACATTCCATCTACTGCAGGCAGGATACCTGGCTGGCTGAATGTCGCTGAGAAGCTCACAGAGACCGCCATAAGCAACAGTTTAACAGAATGCCACAGACTAATCAACCAAACTTTTTGGGTTGGGTTCTCTTTTATAGTCTGCAGGCATTAAATGAAAGAAGTCAGTGTTCCAGCAGAAGGAGACAACGTTTCAGAAAAGGCATTGTAGCAAACCAAAAAAGAAATTTTAAGCGCAGCAGAGTAACCAGCGCACATACCTGTTAGCTCAGGTGAGTTTAAAAGGCTGCTGTTGATAACAAGGGCATTTGCTAAATAGATGGTGTGTGTGCAACAATATACTGAAAGGTCAATTATATTGTGCAGCTTATCTCACCACCTGTAGTTATTTAGGTGAAAGCTCCAAAATGCTTGCCTAATATGTCTGTTTATCCAAAAGGAAGTAAAAAGGGAGAGCTAGAAAGATAGCATTGCATCACATTACATGGCAATGCAATGCACAGTTGCTGAAGATGAACCAAAATGAGCTTGTAATCTGGCTTCTGCAACTTTGAACATGAAAAATCCAATGAGGAGAAGAAAAGCAAAGCCAAAGAGTCCATCCCAAAATCCGACAAACAAGCAAAATGAACAAAAAACATTGAATTCAATTCTTTCTGATTTTAGAAACTGCATTAAAGAAGGGGTGCACCGGTCCTGGAGATACTGCAATACCAGGTCAATGCGTGGAGTGGACAGAGCAAGCTCTTTTTCCATCTCCCTGTTCTAAAAATCCATTTAATATATGGTCCCCAGATAGGGGACGTATCAGATATTAAACTGATAAGAACAGATACTACACTTGATCTTAGCCAAAAGGCCGAGAAGCGATAACCAGAATTGGTTTCAAACTACGGAGCCACCCAAGGATCCTGAAAAGTCCATTTGTGGAGATGAGCTCCTGGACTCCCGTTAAGAAGACATGTTGTCAACCTCTAGATCCCTTACATGCCTGCACTTTTCGGCTTGCTGCTGCTGCAATCCACGCGTTTTAGATCTGCATAACTCCACCTCTTTAAACACAGCACCTTCACCCCCTGCTGTTCCCACCCGCCTCAACACCGTTGGAAGGGAGGAGAACCAATTAAGGCGGGGGGTGGGGTGGAACGAGCAGCTGTCTACCCTTAGCAGGAGGGCTCCTGATTACATACCTCTCCTGCTGCTGCTGCTGCTGGCTGTCCAGCAGCAGACTGAAGGTGGCTGCTGCTGTGCACAGGTATATAAAGGCTCAGAGCCTATTATGACACGCGCAGCCAGCGTTCCATTGCCACATTCCATCTACTGCAGGCAGGATACCTGGCTGGCTGAATGTCGCTGAGAAGCTCACAGAGACCGCCATAAGCAACAGTTTAACAGAATGCCACAGACTAATCAACCAAACTTTTTGGGTTGGGTTCTCTTTTATAGTCTGCAGGCATTAAATGAAAGAAGTCAGTGTTCCAGCAGAAGGAGACAACGTTTCAGAAAAGGCATTGTAGCAAACCAAAAAAGAAATTTTAAGCGCAGCAGAGTAACCAGCGCACATACCTGTTAGCTCAGGTGAGTTTAAAAGGCTGCTGTTGATAACAAGGGCATTTGCTAAATAGATGGTGTGTGTGCAACAATATACTGAAAGGTCAATTATATTGTGCAGCTTATCTCACCACCTGTAGTTATTTAGGTGAAAGCTCCAAAATGCTTGCCTAATATGTCTGTTTATCCAAAAGGAAGTAAAAAGGGAGAGCTAGAAAGATAGCATTGCATCACATTACATGGCAATGCAATGCACAGTTGCTGAAGATGAACCAAAAGAGCTTGTAATCTGGCTTCTGCAACTTTGAACATGAAAAATCCAATGAGGAGAAGAAAAGCAAAGCCAAAGAGTCCATCCCAAAATCCGACAAACAAGCAAAATGAACAAAAAACATTGAATTCAATTCTTTCTGATTTTAGAAACTGCATTAAAGAAGGGGTGCACCGGTCCTGGAGATACTGCAATACCAGGTCAATGCGTGGAGTGGACAGAGCAAGCTCTTTTTCCATCTCCCTGTTCTAAAAATCCATTTAATATATGGTCCCCAGATAGGGGACGTATCAGATATTAAACTGATAAGAACAGATACTACACTTGATCTTAGCCAAAAGGCCGAGAAGCGATAACCAGAATTGGTTTCAAACTACGGAGCCACCCAAGGATCCTGAAAAGTCCATTTGTGGAGATGAGCTCCTGGACTCCCGTTAAGAAGACATGTTGTCAACCTCTAGATCCCTTACATGCCTGCACTTTTCGGCTTGCTGCTGCTGCAATCCACGCGTTTTAGATCTGCATAACTCCACCTCTTTAAACACAGCACCTTCACCCCCTGCTGTTCCCACCCGCCTCAACACCGTTGGAAGGGAGGAGAACCAATTAAGGCGGGGGGTGGGGTGGAACGAGCAGCTGTCTACCCTTAGCAGGAGGGCTCCTGATTACATACCTCTCCTGCTGCTGCTGCTGCTGGCTGTCCAGCAGCAGACTGAAGGTGGCTGCTGCTGTGCACAGGTATATAAAGGCTCAGAGCCTATTATGACACGCGCAGCCAGCGTTCCATTGCCACATTCCATCTACTGCAGGCAGGATACCTGGCTGGCTGAATGTCGCTGAGAAGCTCACAGAGACCGCCATAAGCAACAGTTTAACAGAATGCCACAGACTAATCAACCAAACTTTTTGGGTTGGGTTCTCTTTTATAGTCTGCAGGCATTAAATGAAAGAAGTCAGTGTTCCAGCAGAAGGAGACAACGTTTCAGAAAAGGCATTGTAGCAAACCAAAAAAGAAATTTTAAGCGCAGCAGAGTAACCAGCGCACATACCTGTTAGCTCAGGTGAGTTTAAAAGGCTGCTGTTGATAACAAGGGCATTTGCTAAATAGATGGTGTGTGTGCAACAATATACTGAAAGGTCAATTATATTGTGCAGCTTATCTCACCACCTGTAGTTATTTAGGTGAAAGCTCCAAAATGCTTGCCTAATATGTCTGTTTATCCAAAAGGAAGTAAAAAGGGAGAGCTAGAAAGATAGCATTGCATCACATTACATGGCAATGCAATGCACAGTTGCTGAAGATGAACCAAAATGAGCTTGTAATCTGGCTTCTGCAACTTTGAACATGAAAAATCCAATGAGGAGAAGAAAAGCAAAGCCAAAGAGTCCATCCCAAAATCCGACAAACAAGCAAAATGAACAAAAAACATTGAATTCAATTCTTTCTGATTTTAGAAACTGCATTAAAGAAGGGGTGCACCGGTCCTGGAGATACTGCAATACCAGGTCAATGCGTGGAGTGGACAGAGCAAGCTCTTTTTCCATCTCCCTGTTCTAAAAATCCATTTAATATATGGTCCCCAGATAGGGGACGTATCAGATATTAAACTGATAAGAACAGATACTACACTTGATCTTAGCCAAAAGGCCGAGAAGCGATAACCAGAATTGGTTTCAAACTACGGAGCCACCCAAGGATCCTGAAAAGTCCATTTGTGGAGATGAGCTCCTGGACTCCCGTTAAGAAGACATGTTGTCAACCTCTAGATCCCTTACATGCCTGCACTTTTCGGCTTGCTGCTGCTGCAATCCACGCGTTTTAGATCTGCATAACTCCACCTCTTTAAACACAGCACCTTCACCCCCTGCTGTTCCCACCCGCCTCAACACCGTTGGAAGGGAGGAGAACCAATTAAGGCGGGGGGTGGGGTGGAACGAGCAGCTGTCTACCCTTAGCAGGAGGGCTCCTGATTACATACCTCTCCTGCTGCTGCTGCTGCTGGCTGTCCAGCAGCAGACTGAAGGTGGCTGCTGCTGTGCACAGGTATATAAAGGCTCAGAGCCTATTATGACACGCGCAGCCAGCGTTCCATTGCCACATTCCATCTACTGCAGGCAGGATACCTGGCTGGCTGAATGTCGCTGAGAAGCTCACAGAGACCGCCATAAGCAACAGTTTAACAGAATGCCACAGACTAATCAACCAAACTTTTTGGGTTGGGTTCTCTTTTATAGTCTGCAGGCATTAAATGAAAGAAGTCAGTGTTCCAGCAGAAGGAGACAACGTTTCAGAAAAGGCATTGTAGCAAACCAAAAAAGAAATTTTAAGCGCAGCAGAGTAACCAGCGCACATACCTGTTAGCTCAGGTGAGTTTAAAAGGCTGCTGTTGATAACAAGGGCATTTGCTAAATAGATGGTGTGTGTGCAACAATATACTGAAAGGTCAATTATATTGTGCAGCTTATCTCACCACCTGTAGTTATTTAGGTGAAAGCTCCAAAATGCTTGCCTAATATGTCTGTTTATCCAAAAGGAAGTAAAAAGGGAGAGCTAGAAAGATAGCATTGCATCACATTACATGGCAATGCAATGCACAGTTGCTGAAGATGAACCAAAATGAGCTTGTAATCTGGCTTCTGCAACTTTGAACATGAAAAATCCAATGAGGAGAAGAAAAGCAAAGCCAAAGAGTCCATCCCAAAATCCGACAAACAAGCAAAATGAACAAAAAACATTGAATTCAATTCTTTCTGATTTTAGAAACTGCATTAAAGAAGGGGTGCACCGGTCCTGGAGATACTGCAATACCAGGTCAATGCGTGGAGTGGACAGAGCAAGCTCTTTTTCCATCTCCCTGTTCTAAAAATCCATTTAATATATGGTCCCCAGATAGGGGACGTATCAGATATTAAACTGATAAGAACAGATACTACACTTGATCTTAGCCAAAAGGCCGAGAAGCGATAACCAGAATTGGTTTCAAACTACGGAGCCACCCAAGGATCCTGAAAAGTCCATTTGTGGAGATGAGCTCCTGGACTCCCGTTAAGAAGACATGTTGTCAACCTCTAGATCCCTTACATGCCTGCACTTTTCGGCTTGCTGCTGCTGCAATCCACGCGTTTTAGATCTGCATAACTCCACCTCTTTAAACACAGCACCTTCACCCCCTGCTGTTCCCACCCGCCTCAACACCGTTGGAAGGGAGGAGAACCAATTAAGGCGGGGGGTGGGGTGGAACGAGCAGCTGTCTACCCTTAGCAGGAGGGCTCCTGATTACATACCTCTCCTGCTGCTGCTGCTGCTGGCTGTCCAGCAGCAGACTGAAGGTGGCTGCTGCTGTGCACAGGTATATAAAGGCTCAGAGCCTATTATGACACGCGCAGCCAGCGTTCCATTGCCACATTCCATCTACTGCAGGCAGGATACCTGGCTGGCTGAATGTCGCTGAGAAGCTCACAGAGACCGCCATAAGCAACAGTTTAACAGAATGCCACAGACTAATCAACCAAACTTTTTGGGTTGGGTTCTCTTTTATAGTCTGCAGGCATTAAATGAAAGAAGTCAGTGTTCCAGCAGAAGGAGACAACGTTTCAGAAAAGGCATTGTAGCAAACCAAAAAAGAAATTTTAAGCGCAGCAGAGTAACCAGCGCACATACCTGTTAGCTCAGGTGAGTTTAAAAGGCTGCTGTTGATAACAAGGGCATTTGCTAAATAGATGGTGTGTGTGCAACAATATACTGAAAGGTCAATTATATTGTGCAGCTTATCTCACCACCTGTAGTTATTTAGGTGAAAGCTCCAAAATGCTTGCCTAATATGTCTGTTTATCCAAAAGGAAGTAAAAAGGGAGAGCTAGAAAGATAGCATTGCATCACATTACATGGCAATGCAATGCACAGTTGCTGAAGATGAACCAAAATGAGCTTGTAATCTGGCTTCTGCAACTTTGAACATGAAAAATCCAATGAGGAGAAGAAAAGCAAAGCCAAAGAGTCCATCCCAAAATCCGACAAACAAGCAAAATGAACAAAAAACATTGAATTCAATTCTTTCTGATTTTAGAAACTGCATTAAAGAAGGGGTGCACCGGTCCTGGAGATACTGCAATACCAGGTCAATGCGTGGAGTGGACAGAGCAAGCTCTTTTTCCATCTCCCTGTTCTAAAAATCCATTTAATATATGGTCCCCAGATAGGGGACGTATCAGATATTAAACTGATAAGAACAGATACTACACTTGATCTTAGCCAAAAGGCCGAGAAGCGATAACCAGAATTGGTTTCAAACTACGGAGCCACCCAAGGATCCTGAAAAGTCCATTTGTGGAGATGAGCTCCTGGACTCCCGTTAAGAAGACATGTTGTCAACCTCTAGATCCCTTACATGCCTGCACTTTTCGGCTTGCTGCTGCTGCAATCCACGCGTTTTAGATCTGCATAACTCCACCTCTTTAAACACAGCACCTTCACCCCCTGCTGTTCCCACCCGCCTCAACACCGTTGGAAGGGAGGAGAACCAATTAAGGCGGGGGGTGGGGTGGAACGAGCAGCTGTCTACCCTTAGCAGGAGGGCTCCTGATTACATACCTCTCCTGCTGCTGCTGCTGCTGGCTGTCCAGCAGCAGACTGAAGGTGGCTGCTGCTGTGCACAGGTATATAAAGGCTCAGAGCCTATTATGACACGCGCAGCCAGCGTTCCATTGCCACATTCCATCTACTGCAGGCAGGATACCTGGCTGGCTGAATGTCGCTGAGAAGCTCACAGAGACCGCCATAAGCAACAGTTTAACAGAATGCCACAGACTAATCAACCAAACTTTTTGGGTTGGGTTCTCTTTTATAGTCTGCAGGCATTAAATGAAAGAAGTCAGTGTTCCAGCAGAAGGAGACAACGTTTCAGAAAAGGCATTGTAGCAAACCAAAAAAGAAATTTTAAGCGCAGCAGAGTAACCAGCGCACATACCTGTTAGCTCAGGTGAGTTTAAAAGGCTGCTGTTGATAACAAGGGCATTTGCTAAATAGATGGTGTGTGTGCAACAATATACTGAAAGGTCAATTATATTGTGCAGCTTATCTCACCACCTGTAGTTATTTAGGTGAAAGCTCCAAAATGCTTGCCTAATATGTCTGTTTATCCAAAAGGAAGTAAAAAGGGAGAGCTAGAAAGATAGCATTGCATCACATTACATGGCAATGCAATGCACAGTTGCTGAAGATGAACCAAAATGAGCTTGTAATCTGGCTTCTGCAACTTTGAACATGAAAAATCCAATGAGGAGAAGAAAAGCAAAGCCAAAGAGTCCATCCCAAAATCCGACAAACAAGCAAAATGAACAAAAAACATTGAATTCAATTCTTTCTGATTTTAGAAACTGCATTAAAGAAGGGGTGCACCGGTCCTGGAGATACTGCAATACCAGGTCAATGCGTGGAGTGGACAGAGCAAGCTCTTTTTCCATCTCCCTGTTCTAAAAATCCATTTAATATATGGTCCCCAGATAGGGGACGTATCAGATATTAAACTGATAAGAACAGATACTACACTTGATCTTAGCCAAAAGGCCGAGAAGCGATAACCAGAATTGGTTTCAAACTACGGAGCCACCCAAGGATCCTGAAAAGTCCATTTGTGGAGATGAGCTCCTGGACTCCCGTTAAGAAGACATGTTGTCAACCTCTAGATCCCTTACATGCCTGCACTTTTCGGCTTGCTGCTGCTGCAATCCACGCGTTTTAGATCTGCATAACTCCACCTCTTTAAACACAGCACCTTCACCCCCTGCTGTTCCCACCCGCCTCAACACCGTTGGAAGGGAGGAGAACCAATTAAGGCGGGGGGTGGGGTGGAACGAGCAGCTGTCTACCCTTAGCAGGAGGGCTCCTGATTACATACCTCTCCTGCTGCTGCTGCTGCTGGCTGTCCAGCAGCAGACTGAAGGTGGCTGCTGCTGTGCACAGGTATATAAAGGCTCAGAGCCTATTATGACACGCGCAGCCAGCGTTCCATTGCCACATTCCATCTACTGCAGGCAGGATACCTGGCTGGCTGAATGTCGCTGAGAAGCTCACAGAGACCGCCATAAGCAACAGTTTAACAGAATGCCACAGACTAATCAACCAAACTTTTTGGGTTGGGTTCTCTTTTATAGTCTGCAGGCATTAAATGAAAGAAGTCAGTGTTCCAGCAGAAGGAGACAACGTTTCAGAAAAGGCATTGTAGCAAACCAAAAAAGAAATTTTAAGCGCAGCAGAGTAACCAGCGCACATACCTGTTAGCTCAGGTGAGTTTAAAAGGCTGCTGTTGATAACAAGGGCATTTGCTAAATAGATGGTGTGTGTGCAACAATATACTGAAAGGTCAATTATATTGTGCAGCTTATCTCACCACCTGTAGTTATTTAGGTGAAAGCTCCAAAATGCTTGCCTAATATGTCTGTTTATCCAAAAGGAAGTAAAAAGGGAGAGCTAGAAAGATAGCATTGCATCACATTACATGGCAATGCAATGCACAGTTGCTGAAGATGAACCAAAATGAGCTTGTAATCTGGCTTCTGCAACTTTGAACATGAAAAATCCAATGAGGAGAAGAAAAGCAAAGCCAAAGAGTCCATCCCAAAATCCGACAAACAAGCAAAATGAACAAAAAACATTGAATTCAATTCTTTCTGATTTTAGAAACTGCATTAAAGAAGGGGTGCACCGGTCCTGGAGATACTGCAATACCAGGTCAATGCGTGGAGTGGACAGAGCAAGCTCTTTTTCCATCTCCCTGTTCTAAAAATCCATTTAATATATGGTCCCCAGATAGGGGACGTATCAGATATTAAACTGATAAGAACAGATACTACACTTGATCTTAGCCAAAAGGCCGAGAAGCGATAACCAGAATTGGTTTCAAACTACGGAGCCACCCAAGGATCCTGAAAAGTCCATTTGTGGAGATGAGCTCCTGGACTCCCGTTAAGAAGACATGTTGTCAACCTCTAGATCCCTTACATGCCTGCACTTTTCGGCTTGCTGCTGCTGCAATCCACGCGTTTTAGATCTGCATAACTCCACCTCTTTAAACACAGCACCTTCACCCCCTGCTGTTCCCACCCGCCTCAACACCGTTGGAAGGGAGGAGAACCAATTAAGGCGGGGGGTGGGGTGGAACGAGCAGCTGTCTACCCTTAGCAGGAGGGCTCCTGATTACATACCTCTCCTGCTGCTGCTGCTGCTGGCTGTCCAGCAGCAGACTGAAGGTGGCTGCTGCTGTGCACAGGTATATAAAGGCTCAGAGCCTATTATGACACGCGCAGCCAGCGTTCCATTGCCACATTCCATCTACTGCAGGCAGGATACCTGGCTGGCTGAATGTCGCTGAGAAGCTCACAGAGACCGCCATAAGCAACAGTTTAACAGAATGCCACAGACTAATCAACCAAACTTTTTGGGTTGGGTTCTCTTTTATAGTCTGCAGGCATTAAATGAAAGAAGTCAGTGTTCCAGCAGAAGGAGACAACGTTTCAGAAAAGGCATTGTAGCAAACCAAAAAAGAAATTTTAAGCGCAGCAGAGTAACCAGCGCACATACCTGTTAGCTCAGGTGAGTTTAAAAGGCTGCTGTTGATAACAAGGGCATTTGCTAAATAGATGGTGTGTGTGCAACAATATACTGAAAGGTCAATTATATTGTGCAGCTTATCTCACCACCTGTAGTTATTTAGGTGAAAGCTCCAAAATGCTTGCCTAATATGTCTGTTTATCCAAAAGGAAGTAAAAAGGGAGAGCTAGAAAGATAGCATTGCATCACATTACATGGCAATGCAATGCACAGTTGCTGAAGATGAACCAAAATGAGCTTGTAATCTGGCTTCTGCAACTTTGAACATGAAAAATCCAATGAGGAGAAGAAAAGCAAAGCCAAAGAGTCCATCCCAAAATCCGACAAACAAGCAAAATGAACAAAAAACATTGAATTCAATTCTTTCTGATTTTAGAAACTGCATTAAAGAAGGGGTGCACCGGTCCTGGAGATACTGCAATACCAGGTCAATGCGTGGAGTGGACAGAGCAAGCTCTTTTTCCATCTCCCTGTTCTAAAAATCCATTTAATATATGGTCCCCAGATAGGGGACGTATCAGATATTAAACTGATAAGAACAGATACTACACTTGATCTTAGCCAAAAGGCCGAGAAGCGATAACCAGAATTGGTTTCAAACTACGGAGCCACCCAAGGATCCTGAAAAGTCCATTTGTGGAGATGAGCTCCTGGACTCCCGTTAAGAAGACATGTTGTCAACCTCTAGATCCCTTACATGCCTGCACTTTTCGGCTTGCTGCTGCTGCAATCCACGCGTTTTAGATCTGCATAACTCCACCTCTTTAAACACAGCACCTTCACCCCCTGCTGTTCCCACCCGCCTCAACACCGTTGGAAGGGAGGAGAACCAATTAAGGCGGGGGGTGGGGTGGAACGAGCAGCTGTCTACCCTTAGCAGGAGGGCTCCTGATTACATACCTCTCCTGCTGCTGCTGCTGCTGGCTGTCCAGCAGCAGACTGAAGGTGGCTGCTGCTGTGCACAGGTATATAAAGGCTCAGAGCCTATTATGACACGCGCAGCCAGCGTTCCATTGCCACATTCCATCTACTGCAGGCAGGATACCTGGCTGGCTGAATGTCGCTGAGAAGCTCACAGAGACCGCCATAAGCAACAGTTTAACAGAATGCCACAGACTAATCAACCAAACTTTTTGGGTTGGGTTCTCTTTTATAGTCTGCAGGCATTAAATGAAAGAAGTCAGTGTTCCAGCAGAAGGAGACAACGTTTCAGAAAAGGCATTGTAGCAAACCAAAAAAGAAATTTTAAGCGCAGCAGAGTAACCAGCGCACATACCTGTTAGCTCAGGTGAGTTTAAAAGGCTGCTGTTGATAACAAGGGCATTTGCTAAATAGATGGTGTGTGTGCAACAATATACTGAAAGGTCAATTATATTGTGCAGCTTATCTCACCACCTGTAGTTATTTAGGTGAAAGCTCCAAAATGCTTGCCTAATATGTCTGTTTATCCAAAAGGAAGTAAAAAGGGAGAGCTAGAAAGATAGCATTGCATCACATTACATGGCAATGCAATGCACAGTTGCTGAAGATGAACCAAAATGAGCTTGTAATCTGGCTTCTGCAACTTTGAACATGAAAAATCCAATGAGGAGAAGAAAAGCAAAGCCAAAGAGTCCATCCCAAAATCCGACAAACAAGCAAAATGAACAAAAAACATTGAATTCAATTCTTTCTGATTTTAGAAACTGCATTAAAGAAGGGGTGCACCGGTCCTGGAGATACTGCAATACCAGGTCAATGCGTGGAGTGGACAGAGCAAGCTCTTTTTCCATCTCCCTGTTCTAAAAATCCATTTAATATATGGTCCCCAGATAGGGGACGTATCAGATATTAAACTGATAAGAACAGATACTACACTTGATCTTAGCCAAAAGGCCGAGAAGCGATAACCAGAATTGGTTTCAAACTACGGAGCCACCCAAGGATCCTGAAAAGTCCATTTGTGGAGATGAGCTCCTGGACTCCCGTTAAGAAGACATGTTGTCAACCTCTAGATCCCTTACATGCCTGCACTTTTCGGCTTGCTGCTGCTGCAATCCACGCGTTTTAGATCTGCATAACTCCACCTCTTTAAACACAGCACCTTCACCCCCTGCTGTTCCCACCCGCCTCAACACCGTTGGAAGGGAGGAGAACCAATTAAGGCGGGGGGTGGGGTGGAACGAGCAGCTGTCTACCCTTAGCAGGAGGGCTCCTGATTACATACCTCTCCTGCTGCTGCTGCTGCTGGCTGTCCAGCAGCAGACTGAAGGTGGCTGCTGCTGTGCACAGGTATATAAAGGCTCAGAGCCTATTATGACACGCGCAGCCAGCGTTCCATTGCCACATTCCATCTACTGCAGGCAGGATACCTGGCTGGCTGAATGTCGCTGAGAAGCTCACAGAGACCGCCATAAGCAACAGTTTAACAGAATGCCACAGACTAATCAACCAAACTTTTTGGGTTGGGTTCTCTTTTATAGTCTGCAGGCATTAAATGAAAGAAGTCAGTGTTCCAGCAGAAGGAGACAACGTTTCAGAAAAGGCATTGTAGCAAACCAAAAAAGAAATTTTAAGCGCAGCAGAGTAACCAGCGCACATACCTGTTAGCTCAGGTGAGTTTAAAAGGCTGCTGTTGATAACAAGGGCATTTGCTAAATAGATGGTGTGTGTGCAACAATATACTGAAAGGTCAATTATATTGTGCAGCTTATCTCACCACCTGTAGTTATTTAGGTGAAAGCTCCAAAATGCTTGCCTAATATGTCTGTTTATCCAAAAGGAAGTAAAAAGGGAGAGCTAGAAAGATAGCATTGCATCACATTACATGGCAATGCAATGCACAGTTGCTGAAGATGAACCAAAATGAGCTTGTAATCTGGCTTCTGCAACTTTGAACATGAAAAATCCAATGAGGAGAAGAAAAGCAAAGCCAAAGAGTCCATCCCAAAATCCGACAAACAAGCAAAATGAACAAAAAACATTGAATTCAATTCTTTCTGATTTTAGAAACTGCATTAAAGAAGGGGTGCACCGGTCCTGGAGATACTGCAATACCAGGTCAATGCGTGGAGTGGACAGAGCAAGCTCTTTTTCCATCTCCCTGTTCTAAAAATCCATTTAATATATGGTCCCCAGATAGGGGACGTATCAGATATTAAACTGATAAGAACAGATACTACACTTGATCTTAGCCAAAAGGCCGAGAAGCGATAACCAGAATTGGTTTCAAACTACGGAGCCACCCAAGGATCCTGAAAAGTCCATTTGTGGAGATGAGCTCCTGGACTCCCGTTAAGAAGACATGTTGTCAACCTCTAGATCCCTTACATGCCTGCACTTTTCGGCTTGCTGCTGCTGCAATCCACGCGTTTTAGATCTGCATAACTCCACCTCTTTAAACACAGCACCTTCACCCCCTGCTGTTCCCACCCGCCTCAACACCGTTGGAAGGGAGGAGAACCAATTAAGGCGGGGGGTGGGGTGGAACGAGCAGCTGTCTACCCTTAGCAGGAGGGCTCCTGATTACATACCTCTCCTGCTGCTGCTGCTGCTGGCTGTCCAGCAGCAGACTGAAGGTGGCTGCTGCTGTGCACAGGTATATAAAGGCTCAGAGCCTATTATGACACGCGCAGCCAGCGTTCCATTGCCACATTCCATCTACTGCAGGCAGGATACCTGGCTGGCTGAATGTCGCTGAGAAGCTCACAGAGACCGCCATAAGCAACAGTTTAACAGAATGCCACAGACTAATCAACCAAACTTTTTGGGTTGGGTTCTCTTTTATAGTCTGCAGGCATTAAATGAAAGAAGTCAGTGTTCCAGCAGAAGGAGACAACGTTTCAGAAAAGGCATTGTAGCAAACCAAAAAAGAAATTTTAAGCGCAGCAGAGTAACCAGCGCACATACCTGTTAGCTCAGGTGAGTTTAAAAGGCTGCTGTTGATAACAAGGGCATTTGCTAAATAGATGGTGTGTGTGCAACAATATACTGAAAGGTCAATTATATTGTGCAGCTTATCTCACCACCTGTAGTTATTTAGGTGAAAGCTCCAAAATGCTTGCCTAATATGTCTGTTTATCCAAAAGGAAGTAAAAAGGGAGAGCTAGAAAGATAGCATTGCATCACATTACATGGCAATGCAATGCACAGTTGCTGAAGATGAACCAAAATGAGCTTGTAATCTGGCTTCTGCAACTTTGAACATGAAAAATCCAATGAGGAGAAGAAAAGCAAAGCCAAAGAGTCCATCCCAAAATCCGACAAACAAGCAAAATGAACAAAAAACATTGAATTCAATTCTTTCTGATTTTAGAAACTGCATTAAAGAAGGGGTGCACCGGTCCTGGAGATACTGCAATACCAGGTCAATGCGTGGAGTGGACAGAGCAAGCTCTTTTTCCATCTCCCTGTTCTAAAAATCCATTTAATATATGGTCCCCAGATAGGGGACGTATCAGATATTAAACTGATAAGAACAGATACTACACTTGATCTTAGCCAAAAGGCCGAGAAGCGATAACCAGAATTGGTTTCAAACTACGGAGCCACCCAAGGATCCTGAAAAGTCCATTTGTGGAGATGAGCTCCTGGACTCCCGTTAAGAAGACATGTTGTCAACCTCTAGATCCCTTACATGCCTGCACTTTTCGGCTTGCTGCTGCTGCAATCCACGCGTTTTAGATCTGCATAACTCCACCTCTTTAAACACAGCACCTTCACCCCCTGCTGTTCCCACCCGCCTCAACACCGTTGGAAGGGAGGAGAACCAATTAAGGCGGGGGGTGGGGTGGAACGAGCAGCTGTCTACCCTTAGCAGGAGGGCTCCTGATTACATACCTCTCCTGCTGCTGCTGCTGCTGGCTGTCCAGCAGCAGACTGAAGGTGGCTGCTGCTGTGCACAGGTATATAAAGGCTCAGAGCCTATTATGACACGCGCAGCCAGCGTTCCATTGCCACATTCCATCTACTGCAGGCAGGATACCTGGCTGGCTGAATGTCGCTGAGAAGCTCACAGAGACCGCCATAAGCAACAGTTTAACAGAATGCCACAGACTAATCAACCAAACTTTTTGGGTTGGGTTCTCTTTTATAGTCTGCAGGCATTAAATGAAAGAAGTCAGTGTTCCAGCAGAAGGAGACAACGTTTCAGAAAAGGCATTGTAGCAAACCAAAAAAGAAATTTTAAGCGCAGCAGAGTAACCAGCGCACATACCTGTTAGCTCAGGTGAGTTTAAAAGGCTGCTGTTGATAACAAGGGCATTTGCTAAATAGATGGTGTGTGTGCAACAATATACTGAAAGGTCAATTATATTGTGCAGCTTATCTCACCACCTGTAGTTATTTAGGTGAAAGCTCCAAAATGCTTGCCTAATATGTCTGTTTATCCAAAAGGAAGTAAAAAGGGAGAGCTAGAAAGATAGCATTGCATCACATTACATGGCAATGCAATGCACAGTTGCTGAAGATGAACCAAAATGAGCTTGTAATCTGGCTTCTGCAACTTTGAACATGAAAAATCCAATGAGGAGAAGAAAAGCAAAGCCAAAGAGTCCATCCCAAAATCCGACAAACAAGCAAAATGAACAAAAAACATTGAATTCAATTCTTTCTGATTTTAGAAACTGCATTAAAGAAGGGGTGCACCGGTCCTGGAGATACTGCAATACCAGGTCAATGCGTGGAGTGGACAGAGCAAGCTCTTTTTCCATCTCCCTGTTCTAAAAATCCATTTAATATATGGTCCCCAGATAGGGGACGTATCAGATATTAAACTGATAAGAACAGATACTACACTTGATCTTAGCCAAAAGGCCGAGAAGCGATAACCAGAATTGGTTTCAAACTACGGAGCCACCCAAGGATCCTGAAAAGTCCATTTGTGGAGATGAGCTCCTGGACTCCCGTTAAGAAGACATGTTGTCAACCTCTAGATCCCTTACATGCCTGCACTTTTCGGCTTGCTGCTGCTGCAATCCACGCGTTTTAGATCTGCATAACTCCACCTCTTTAAACACAGCACCTTCACCCCCTGCTGTTCCCACCCGCCTCAACACCGTTGGAAGGGAGGAGAACCAATTAAGGCGGGGGGTGGGGTGGAACGAGCAGCTGTCTACCCTTAGCAGGAGGGCTCCTGATTACATACCTCTCCTGCTGCTGCTGCTGCTGGCTGTCCAGCAGCAGACTGAAGGTGGCTGCTGCTGTGCACAGGTATATAAAGGCTCAGAGCCTATTATGACACGCGCAGCCAGCGTTCCATTGCCACATTCCATCTACTGCAGGCAGGATACCTGGCTGGCTGAATGTCGCTGAGAAGCTCACAGAGACCGCCATAAGCAACAGTTTAACAGAATGCCACAGACTAATCAACCAAACTTTTTGGGTTGGGTTCTCTTTTATAGTCTGCAGGCATTAAATGAAAGAAGTCAGTGTTCCAGCAGAAGGAGACAACGTTTCAGAAAAGGCATTGTAGCAAACCAAAAAAGAAATTTTAAGCGCAGCAGAGTAACCAGCGCACATACCTGTTAGCTCAGGTGAGTTTAAAAGGCTGCTGTTGATAACAAGGGCATTTGCTAAATAGATGGTGTGTGTGCAACAATATACTGAAAGGTCAATTATATTGTGCAGCTTATCTCACCACCTGTAGTTATTTAGGTGAAAGCTCCAAAATGCTTGCCTAATATGTCTGTTTATCCAAAAGGAAGTAAAAAGGGAGAGCTAGAAAGATAGCATTGCATCACATTACATGGCAATGCAATGCACAGTTGCTGAAGATGAACCAAAATGAGCTTGTAATCTGGCTTCTGCAACTTTGAACATGAAAAATCCAATGAGGAGAAGAAAAGCAAAGCCAAAGAGTCCATCCCAAAATCCGACAAACAAGCAAAATGAACAAAAAACATTGAATTCAATTCTTTCTGATTTTAGAAACTGCATTAAAGAAGGGGTGCACCGGTCCTGGAGATACTGCAATACCAGGTCAATGCGTGGAGTGGACAGAGCAAGCTCTTTTTCCATCTCCCTGTTCTAAAAATCCATTTAATATATGGTCCCCAGATAGGGGACGTATCAGATATTAAACTGATAAGAACAGATACTACACTTGATCTTAGCCAAAAGGCCGAGAAGCGATAACCAGAATTGGTTTCAAACTACGGAGCCACCCAAGGATCCTGAAAAGTCCATTTGTGGAGATGAGCTCCTGGACTCCCGTTAAGAAGACATGTTGTCAACCTCTAGATCCCTTACATGCCTGCACTTTTCGGCTTGCTGCTGCTGCAATCCACGCGTTTTAGATCTGCATAACTCCACCTCTTTAAACACAGCACCTTCACCCCCTGCTGTTCCCACCCGCCTCAACACCGTTGGAAGGGAGGAGAACCAATTAAGGCGGGGGGTGGGGTGGAACGAGCAGCTGTCTACCCTTAGCAGGAGGGCTCCTGATTACATACCTCTCCTGCTGCTGCTGCTGCTGGCTGTCCAGCAGCAGACTGAAGGTGGCTGCTGCTGTGCACAGGTATATAAAGGCTCAGAGCCTATTATGACACGCGCAGCCAGCGTTCCATTGCCACATTCCATCTACTGCAGGCAGGATACCTGGCTGGCTGAATGTCGCTGAGAAGCTCACAGAGACCGCCATAAGCAACAGTTTAACAGAATGCCACAGACTAATCAACCAAACTTTTTGGGTTGGGTTCTCTTTTATAGTCTGCAGGCATTAAATGAAAGAAGTCAGTGTTCCAGCAGAAGGAGACAACGTTTCAGAAAAGGCATTGTAGCAAACCAAAAAAGAAATTTTAAGCGCAGCAGAGTAACCAGCGCACATACCTGTTAGCTCAGGTGAGTTTAAAAGGCTGCTGTTGATAACAAGGGCATTTGCTAAATAGATGGTGTGTGTGCAACAATATACTGAAAGGTCAATTATATTGTGCAGCTTATCTCACCACCTGTAGTTATTTAGGTGAAAGCTCCAAAATGCTTGCCTAATATGTCTGTTTATCCAAAAGGAAGTAAAAAGGGAGAGCTAGAAAGATAGCATTGCATCACATTACATGGCAATGCAATGCACAGTTGCTGAAGATGAACCAAAATGAGCTTGTAATCTGGCTTCTGCAACTTTGAACATGAAAAATCCAATGAGGAGAAGAAAAGCAAAGCCAAAGAGTCCATCCCAAAATCCGACAAACAAGCAAAATGAACAAAAAACATTGAATTCAATTCTTTCTGATTTTAGAAACTGCATTAAAGAAGGGGTGCACCGGTCCTGGAGATACTGCAATACCAGGTCAATGCGTGGAGTGGACAGAGCAAGCTCTTTTTCCATCTCCCTGTTCTAAAAATCCATTTAATATATGGTCCCCAGATAGGGGACGTATCAGATATTAAACTGATAAGAACAGATACTACACTTGATCTTAGCCAAAAGGCCGAGAAGCGATAACCAGAATTGGTTTCAAACTACGGAGCCACCCAAGGATCCTGAAAAGTCCATTTGTGGAGATGAGCTCCTGGACTCCCGTTAAGAAGACATGTTGTCAACCTCTAGATCCCTTACATGCCTGCACTTTTCGGCTTGCTGCTGCTGCAATCCACGCGTTTTAGATCTGCATAACTCCACCTCTTTAAACACAGCACCTTCACCCCCTGCTGTTCCCACCCGCCTCAACACCGTTGGAAGGGAGGAGAACCAATTAAGGCGGGGGGTGGGGTGGAACGAGCAGCTGTCTACCCTTAGCAGGAGGGCTCCTGATTACATACCTCTCCTGCTGCTGCTGCTGCTGGCTGTCCAGCAGCAGACTGAAGGTGGCTGCTGCTGTGCACAGGTATATAAAGGCTCAGAGCCTATTATGACACGCGCAGCCAGCGTTCCATTGCCACATTCCATCTACTGCAGGCAGGATACCTGGCTGGCTGAATGTCGCTGAGAAGCTCACAGAGACCGCCATAAGCAACAGTTTAACAGAATGCCACAGACTAATCAACCAAACTTTTTGGGTTGGGTTCTCTTTTATAGTCTGCAGGCATTAAATGAAAGAAGTCAGTGTTCCAGCAGAAGGAGACAACGTTTCAGAAAAGGCATTGTAGCAAACCAAAAAAGAAATTTTAAGCGCAGCAGAGTAACCAGCGCACATACCTGTTAGCTCAGGTGAATTTAAAAGGCTGCTGTTGATAACAAGGGCATTTGCTAAATAGATGGTGTGTGTGCAACAATATACTGAAAGGTCAATTATATTGTGCAGCTTATCTCACCACCTGTAGTTATTTAGGTGAAAGCTCCAAAATGCTTGCCTAATATGTCTGTTTATCCAAAAGGAAGTAAAAAGGGAGAGCTAGAAAGATAGCATTGCATCACATTACATGGCAATGCAATGCACAGTTGCTGAAGATGAACCAAAATGAGCTTGTAATCTGGCTTCTGCAACTTTGAACATGAAAAATCCAATGAGGAGAAGAAAAGCAAAGCCAAAGAGTCCATCCCAAAATCCGACAAACAAGCAAAATGAACAAAAAACATTGAATTCAATTCTTTCTGATTTTAGAAACTGCATTAAAGAAGGGGTGCACCGGTCCTGGAGATACTGCAATACCAGGTCAATGCGTGGAGTGGACAGAGCAAGCTCTTTTTCCATCTCCCTGTTCTAAAAATCCATTTAATATATGGTCCCCAGATAGGGGACGTATCAGATATTAAACTGATAAGAACAGATACTACACTTGATCTTAGCCAAAAGGCCGAGAAGCGATAACCAGAATTGGTTTCAAACTACGGAGCCACCCAAGGATCCTGAAAAGTCCATTTGTGGAGATGAGCTCCTGGACTCCCGTTAAGAAGACATGTTGTCAACCTCTAGATCCCTTACATGCCTGCACTTTTCGGCTTGCTGCTGCTGCAATCCACGCGTTTTAGATCTGCATAACTCCACCTCTTTAAACACAGCACCTTCACCCCCTGCTGTTCCCACCCGCCTCAACACCGTTGGAAGGGAGGAGAACCAATTAAGGCGGGGGGTGGGGTGGAACGAGCAGCTGTCTACCCTTAGCAGGAGGGCTCCTGATTACATACCTCTCCTGCTGCTGCTGCTGCTGGCTGTCCAGCAGCAGACTGAAGGTGGCTGCTGCTGTGCACAGGTATATAAAGGCTCAGAGCCTATTATGACACGCGCAGCCAGCGTTCCATTGCCACATTCCATCTACTGCAGGCAGGATACCTGGCTGGCTGAATGTCGCTGAGAAGCTCACAGAGACCGCCATAAGCAACAGTTTAACAGAATGCCACAGACTAATCAACCAAACTTTTTGGGTTGGGTTCTCTTTTATAGTCTGCAGGCATTAAATGAAAGAAGTCAGTGTTCCAGCAGAAGGAGACAACGTTTCAGAAAAGGCATTGTAGCAAACCAAAAAAGAAATTTTAAGCGCAGCAGAGTAACCAGCGCACATACCTGTTAGCTCAGGTGAGTTTAAAAGGCTGCTGTTGATAACAAGGGCATTTGCTAAATAGATGGTGTGTGTGCAACAATATACTGAAAGGTCAATTATATTGTGCAGCTTATCTCACCACCTGTAGTTATTTAGGTGAAAGCTCCAAAATGCTTGCCTAATATGTCTGTTTATCCAAAAGGAAGTAAAAAGGGAGAGCTAGAAAGATAGCATTGCATCACATTACATGGCAATGCAATGCACAGTTGCTGAAGATGAACCAAAATGAGCTTGTAATCTGGCTTCTGCAACTTTGAACATGAAAAATCCAATGAGGAGAAGAAAAGCAAAGCCAAAGAGTCCATCCCAAAATCCGACAAACAAGCAAAATGAACAAAAAACATTGAATTCAATTCTTTCTGATTTTAGAAACTGCATTAAAGAAGGGGTGCACCGGTCCTGGAGATACTGCAATACCAGGTCAATGCGTGGAGTGGACAGAGCAAGCTCTTTTTCCATCTCCCTGTTCTAAAAATCCATTTAATATATGGTCCCCAGATAGGGGACGTATCAGATATTAAACTGATAAGAACAGATACTACACTTGATCTTAGCCAAAAGGCCGAGAAGCGATAACCAGAATTGGTTTCAAACTACGGAGCCACCCAAGGATCCTGAAAAGTCCATTTGTGGAGATGAGCTCCTGGACTCCCGTTAAGAAGACATGTTGTCAACCTCTAGATCCCTTACATGCCTGCACTTTTCGGCTTGCTGCTGCTGCAATCCACGCGTTTTAGATCTGCATAACTCCACCTCTTTAAACACAGCACCTTCACCCCCTGCTGTTCCCACCCGCCTCAACACCGTTGGAAGGGAGGAGAACCAATTAAGGCGGGGGGTGGGGTGGAACGAGCAGCTGTCTACCCTTAGCAGGAGGGCTCCTGATTACATACCTCTCCTGCTGCTGCTGCTGCTGGCTGTCCAGCAGCAGACTGAAGGTGGCTGCTGCTGTGCACAGGTATATAAAGGCTCAGAGCCTATTATGACACGCGCAGCCAGCGTTCCATTGCCACATTCCATCTACTGCAGGCAGGATACCTGGCTGGCTGAATGTCGCTGAGAAGCTCACAGAGACCGCCATAAGCAACAGTTTAACAGAATGCCACAGACTAATCAACCAAACTTTTTGGGTTGGGTTCTCTTTTATAGTCTGCAGGCATTAAATGAAAGAAGTCAGTGTTCCAGCAGAAGGAGACAACGTTTCAGAAAAGGCATTGTAGCAAACCAAAAAAGAAATTTTAAGCGCAGCAGAGTAACCAGCGCACATACCTGTTAGCTCAGGTGAGTTTAAAAGGCTGCTGTTGATAACAAGGGCATTTGCTAAATAGATGGTGTGTGTGCAACAATATACTGAAAGGTCAATTATATTGTGCAGCTTATCTCACCACCTGTAGTTATTTAGGTGAAAGCTCCAAAATGCTTGCCTAATATGTCTGTTTATCCAAAAGGAAGTAAAAAGGGAGAGCTAGAAAGATAGCATTGCATCACATTACATGGCAATGCAATGCACAGTTGCTGAAGATGAACCAAAATGAGCTTGTAATCTGGCTTCTGCAACTTTGAACATGAAAAATCCAATGAGGAGAAGAAAAGCAAAGCCAAAGAGTCCATCCCAAAATCCGACAAACAAGCAAAATGAACAAAAAACATTGAATTCAATTCTTTCTGATTTTAGAAACTGCATTAAAGAAGGGGTGCACCGGTCCTGGAGATACTGCAATACCAGGTCAATGCGTGGAGTGGACAGAGCAAGCTCTTTTTCCATCTCCCTGTTCTAAAAATCCATTTAATATATGGTCCCCAGATAGGGGACGTATCAGATATTAAACTGATAAGAACAGATACTACACTTGATCTTAGCCAAAAGGCCGAGAAGCGATAACCAGAATTGGTTTCAAACTACGGAGCCACCCAAGGATCCTGAAAAGTCCATTTGTGGAGATGAGCTCCTGGACTCCCGTTAAGAAGACATGTTGTCAACCTCTAGATCCCTTACATGCCTGCACTTTTCGGCTTGCTGCTGCTGCAATCCACGCGTTTTAGATCTGCATAACTCCACCTCTTTAAACACAGCACCTTCACCCCCTGCTGTTCCCACCCGCCTCAACACCGTTGGAAGGGAGGAGAACCAATTAAGGCGGGGGGTGGGGTGGAACGAGCAGCTGTCTACCCTTAGCAGGAGGGCTCCTGATTACATACCTCTCCTGCTGCTGCTGCTGCTGGCTGTCCAGCAGCAGACTGAAGGTGGCTGCTGCTGTGCACAGGTATATAAAGGCTCAGAGCCTATTATGACACGCGCAGCCAGCGTTCCATTGCCACATTCCATCTACTGCAGGCAGGATACCTGGCTGGCTGAATGTCGCTGAGAAGCTCACAGAGACCGCCATAAGCAACAGTTTAACAGAATGCCACAGACTAATCAACCAAACTTTTTGGGTTGGGTTCTCTTTTATAGTCTGCAGGCATTAAATGAAAGAAGTCAGTGTTCCAGCAGAAGGAGACAACGTTTCAGAAAAGGCATTGTAGCAAACCAAAAAAGAAATTTTAAGCGCAGCAGAGTAACCAGCGCACATACCTGTTAGCTCAGGTGAGTTTAAAAGGCTGCTGTTGATAACAAGGGCATTTGCTAAATAGATGGTGTGTGTGCAACAATATACTGAAAGGTCAATTATATTGTGCAGCTTATCTCACCACCTGTAGTTATTTAGGTGAAAGCTCCAAAATGCTTGCCTAATATGTCTGTTTATCCAAAAGGAAGTAAAAAGGGAGAGCTAGAAAGATAGCATTGCATCACATTACATGGCAATGCAATGCACAGTTGCTGAAGATGAACCAAAATGAGCTTGTAATCTGGCTTCTGCAACTTTGAACATGAAAAATCCAATGAGGAGAAGAAAAGCAAAGCCAAAGAGTCCATCCCAAAATCCGACAAACAAGCAAAATGAACAAAAAACATTGAATTCAATTCTTTCTGATTTTAGAAACTGCATTAAAGAAGGGGTGCACCGGTCCTGGAGATACTGCAATACCAGGTCAATGCGTGGAGTGGACAGAGCAAGCTCTTTTTCCATCTCCCTGTTCTAAAAATCCATTTAATATATGGTCCCCAGATAGGGGACGTATCAGATATTAAACTGATAAGAACAGATACTACACTTGATCTTAGCCAAAAGGCCGAGAAGCGATAACCAGAATTGGTTTCAAACTACGGAGCCACCCAAGGATCCTGAAAAGTCCATTTGTGGAGATGAGCTCCTGGACTCCCGTTAAGAAGACATGTTGTCAACCTCTAGATCCCTTACATGCCTGCACTTTTCGGCTTGCTGCTGCTGCAATCCACGCGTTTTAGATCTGCATAACTCCACCTCTTTAAACACAGCACCTTCACCCCCTGCTGTTCCCACCCGCCTCAACACCGTTGGAAGGGAGGAGAACCAATTAAGGCGGGGGGTGGGGTGGAACGAGCAGCTGTCTACCCTTAGCAGGAGGGCTCCTGATTACATACCTCTCCTGCTGCTGCTGCTGCTGGCTGTCCAGCAGCAGACTGAAGGTGGCTGCTGCTGTGCACAGGTATATAAAGGCTCAGAGCCTATTATGACACGCGCAGCCAGCGTTCCATTGCCACATTCCATCTACTGCAGGCAGGATACCTGGCTGGCTGAATGTCGCTGAGAAGCTCACAGAGACCGCCATAAGCAACAGTTTAACAGAATGCCACAGACTAATCAACCAAACTTTTTGGGTTGGGTTCTCTTTTATAGTCTGCAGGCATTAAATGAAAGAAGTCAGTGTTCCAGCAGAAGGAGACAACGTTTCAGAAAAGGCATTGTAGCAAACCAAAAAAGAAATTTTAAGCGCAGCAGAGTAACCAGCGCACATACCTGTTAGCTCAGGTGAGTTTAAAAGGCTGCTGTTGATAACAAGGGCATTTGCTAAATAGATGGTGTGTGTGCAACAATATACTGAAAGGTCAATTATATTGTGCAGCTTATCTCACCACCTGTAGTTATTTAGGTGAAAGCTCCAAAATGCTTGCCTAATATGTCTGTTTATCCAAAAGGAAGTAAAAAGGGAGAGCTAGAAAGATAGCATTGCATCACATTACATGGCAATGCAATGCACAGTTGCTGAAGATGAACCAAAATGAGCTTGTAATCTGGCTTCTGCAACTTTGAACATGAAAAATCCAATGAGGAGAAGAAAAGCAAAGCCAAAGAGTCCATCCCAAAATCCGACAAACAAGCAAAATGAACAAAAAACATTGAATTCAATTCTTTCTGATTTTAGAAACTGCATTAAAGAAGGGGTGCACCGGTCCTGGAGATACTGCAATACCAGGTCAATGCGTGGAGTGGACAGAGCAAGCTCTTTTTCCATCTCCCTGTTCTAAAAATCCATTTAATATATGGTCCCCAGATAGGGGACGTATCAGATATTAAACTGATAAGAACAGATACTACACTTGATCTTAGCCAAAAGGCCGAGAAGCGATAACCAGAATTGGTTTCAAACTACGGAGCCACCCAAGGATCCTGAAAAGTCCATTTGTGGAGATGAGCTCCTGGACTCCCGTTAAGAAGACATGTTGTCAACCTCTAGATCCCTTACATGCCTGCACTTTTCGGCTTGCTGCTGCTGCAATCCACGCGTTTTAGATCTGCATAACTCCACCTCTTTAAACACAGCACCTTCACCCCCTGCTGTTCCCACCCGCCTCAACACCGTTGGAAGGGAGGAGAACCAATTAAGGCGGGGGGTGGGGTGGAACGAGCAGCTGTCTACCCTTAGCAGGAGGGCTCCTGATTACATACCTCTCCTGCTGCTGCTGCTGCTGGCTGTCCAGCAGCAGACTGAAGGTGGCTGCTGCTGTGCACAGGTATATAAAGGCTCAGAGCCTATTATGACACGCGCAGCCAGCGTTCCATTGCCACATTCCATCTACTGCAGGCAGGATACCTGGCTGGCTGAATGTCGCTGAGAAGCTCACAGAGACCGCCATAAGCAACAGTTTAACAGAATGCCACAGACTAATCAACCAAACTTTTTGGGTTGGGTTCTCTTTTATAGTCTGCAGGCATTAAATGAAAGAAGTCAGTGTTCCAGCAGAAGGAGACAACGTTTCAGAAAAGGCATTGTAGCAAACCAAAAAAGAAATTTTAAGCGCAGCAGAGTAACCAGCGCACATACCTGTTAGCTCAGGTGAGTTTAAAAGGCTGCTGTTGATAACAAGGGCATTTGCTAAATAGATGGTGTGTGTGCAACAATATACTGAAAGGTCAATTATATTGTGCAGCTTATCTCACCACCTGTAGTTATTTAGGTGAAAGCTCCAAAATGCTTGCCTAATATGTCTGTTTATCCAAAAGGAAGTAAAAAGGGAGAGCTAGAAAGATAGCATTGCATCACATTACATGGCAATGCAATGCACAGTTGCTGAAGATGAACCAAAATGAGCTTGTAATCTGGCTTCTGCAACTTTGAACATGAAAAATCCAATGAGGAGAAGAAAAGCAAAGCCAAAGAGTCCATCCCAAAATCCGACAAACAAGCAAAATGAACAAAAAACATTGAATTCAATTCTTTCTGATTTTAGAAACTGCATTAAAGAAGGGGTGCACCGGTCCTGGAGATACTGCAATACCAGGTCAATGCGTGGAGTGGACAGAGCAAGCTCTTTTTCCATCTCCCTGTTCTAAAAATCCATTTAATATATGGTCCCCAGATAGGGGACGTATCAGATATTAAACTGATAAGAACAGATACTACACTTGATCTTAGCCAAAAGGCCGAGAAGCGATAACCAGAATTGGTTTCAAACTACGGAGCCACCCAAGGATCCTGAAAAGTCCATTTGTGGAGATGAGCTCCTGGACTCCCGTTAAGAAGACATGTTGTCAACCTCTAGATCCCTTACATGCCTGCACTTTTCGGCTTGCTGCTGCTGCAATCCACGCGTTTTAGATCTGCATAACTCCACCTCTTTAAACACAGCACCTTCACCCCCTGCTGTTCCCACCCGCCTCAACACCGTTGGAAGGGAGGAGAACCAATTAAGGCGGGGGGTGGGGTGGAACGAGCAGCTGTCTACCCTTAGCAGGAGGGCTCCTGATTACATACCTCTCCTGCTGCTGCTGCTGCTGGCTGTCCAGCAGCAGACTGAAGGTGGCTGCTGCTGTGCACAGGTATATAAAGGCTCAGAGCCTATTATGACACGCGCAGCCAGCGTTCCATTGCCACATTCCATCTACTGCAGGCAGGATACCTGGCTGGCTGAATGTCGCTGAGAAGCTCACAGAGACCGCCATAAGCAACAGTTTAACAGAATGCCACAGACTAATCAACCAAACTTTTTGGGTTGGGTTCTCTTTTATAGTCTGCAGGCATTAAATGAAAGAAGTCAGTGTTCCAGCAGAAGGAGACAACGTTTCAGAAAAGGCATTGTAGCAAACCAAAAAAGAAATTTTAAGCGCAGCAGAGTAACCAGCGCACATACCTGTTAGCTCAGGTGAGTTTAAAAGGCTGCTGTTGATAACAAGGGCATTTGCTAAATAGATGGTGTGTGTGCAACAATATACTGAAAGGTCAATTATATTGTGCAGCTTATCTCACCACCTGTAGTTATTTAGGTGAAAGCTCCAAAATGCTTGCCTAATATGTCTGTTTATCCAAAAGGAAGTAAAAAGGGAGAGCTAGAAAGATAGCATTGCATCACATTACATGGCAATGCAATGCACAGTTGCTGAAGATGAACCAAAATGAGCTTGTAATCTGGCTTCTGCAACTTTGAACATGAAAAATCCAATGAGGAGAAGAAAAGCAAAGCCAAAGAGTCCATCCCAAAATCCGACAAACAAGCAAAATGAACAAAAAACATTGAATTCAATTCTTTCTGATTTTAGAAACTGCATTAAAGAAGGGGTGCACCGGTCCTGGAGATACTGCAATACCAGGTCAATGCGTGGAGTGGACAGAGCAAGCTCTTTTTCCATCTCCCTGTTCTAAAAATCCATTTAATATATGGTCCCCAGATAGGGGACGTATCAGATATTAAACTGATAAGAACAGATACTACACTTGATCTTAGCCAAAAGGCCGAGAAGCGATAACCAGAATTGGTTTCAAACTACGGAGCCACCCAAGGATCCTGAAAAGTCCATTTGTGGAGATGAGCTCCTGGACTCCCGTTAAGAAGACATGTTGTCAACCTCTAGATCCCTTACATGCCTGCACTTTTCGGCTTGCTGCTGCTGCAATCCACGCGTTTTAGATCTGCATAACTCCACCTCTTTAAACACAGCACCTTCACCCCCTGCTGTTCCCACCCGCCTCAACACCGTTGGAAGGGAGGAGAACCAATTAAGGCGGGGGGTGGGGTGGAACGAGCAGCTGTCTACCCTTAGCAGGAGGGCTCCTGATTACATACCTCTCCTGCTGCTGCTGCTGCTGGCTGTCCAGCAGCAGACTGAAGGTGGCTGCTGCTGTGCACAGGTATATAAAGGCTCAGAGCCTATTATGACACGCGCAGCCAGCGTTCCATTGCCACATTCCATCTACTGCAGGCAGGATACCTGGCTGGCTGAATGTCGCTGAGAAGCTCACAGAGACCGCCATAAGCAACAGTTTAACAGAATGCCACAGACTAATCAACCAAACTTTTTGGGTTGGGTTCTCTTTTATAGTCTGCAGGCATTAAATGAAAGAAGTCAGTGTTCCAGCAGAAGGAGACAACGTTTCAGAAAAGGCATTGTAGCAAACCAAAAAAGAAATTTTAAGCGCAGCAGAGTAACCAGCGCACATACCTGTTAGCTCAGGTGAGTTTAAAAGGCTGCTGTTGATAACAAGGGCATTTGCTAAATAGATGGTGTGTGTGCAACAATATACTGAAAGGTCAATTATATTGTGCAGCTTATCTCACCACCTGTAGTTATTTAGGTGAAAGCTCCAAAATGCTTGCCTAATATGTCTGTTTATCCAAAAGGAAGTAAAAAGGGAGAGCTAGAAAGATAGCATTGCATCACATTACATGGCAATGCAATGCACAGTTGCTGAAGATGAACCAAAATGAGCTTGTAATCTGGCTTCTGCAACTTTGAACATGAAAAATCCAATGAGGAGAAGAAAAGCAAAGCCAAAGAGTCCATCCCAAAATCCGACAAACAAGCAAAATGAACAAAAAACATTGAATTCAATTCTTTCTGATTTTAGAAACTGCATTAAAGAAGGGGTGCACCGGTCCTGGAGATACTGCAATACCAGGTCAATGCGTGGAGTGGACAGAGCAAGCTCTTTTTCCATCTCCCTGTTCTAAAAATCCATTTAATATATGGTCCCCAGATAGGGGACGTATCAGATATTAAACTGATAAGAACAGATACTACACTTGATCTTAGCCAAAAGGCCGAGAAGCGATAACCAGAATTGGTTTCAAACTACGGAGCCACCCAAGGATCCTGAAAAGTCCATTTGTGGAGATGAGCTCCTGGACTCCCGTTAAGAAGACATGTTGTCAACCTCTAGATCCCTTACATGCCTGCACTTTTCGGCTTGCTGCTGCTGCAATCCACGCGTTTTAGATCTGCATAACTCCACCTCTTTAAACACAGCACCTTCACCCCCTGCTGTTCCCACCCGCCTCAACACCGTTGGAAGGGAGGAGAACCAATTAAGGCGGGGGGTGGGGTGGAACGAGCAGCTGTCTACCCTTAGCAGGAGGGCTCCTGATTACATACCTCTCCTGCTGCTGCTGCTGCTGGCTGTCCAGCAGCAGACTGAAGGTGGCTGCTGCTGTGCACAGGTATATAAAGGCTCAGAGCCTATTATGACACGCGCAGCCAGCGTTCCATTGCCACATTCCATCTACTGCAGGCAGGATACCTGGCTGGCTGAATGTCGCTGAGAAGCTCACAGAGACCGCCATAAGCAACAGTTTAACAGAATGCCACAGACTAATCAACCAAACTTTTTGGGTTGGGTTCTCTTTTATAGTCTGCAGGCATTAAATGAAAGAAGTCAGTGTTCCAGCAGAAGGAGACAACGTTTCAGAAAAGGCATTGTAGCAAACCAAAAAAGAAATTTTAAGCGCAGCAGAGTAACCAGCGCACATACCTGTTAGCTCAGGTGAGTTTAAAAGGCTGCTGTTGATAACAAGGGCATTTGCTAAATAGATGGTGTGTGTGCAACAATATACTGAAAGGTCAATTATATTGTGCAGCTTATCTCACCACCTGTAGTTATTTAGGTGAAAGCTCCAAAATGCTTGCCTAATATGTCTGTTTATCCAAAAGGAAGTAAAAAGGGAGAGCTAGAAAGATAGCATTGCATCACATTACATGGCAATGCAATGCACAGTTGCTGAAGATGAACCAAAATGAGCTTGTAATCTGGCTTCTGCAACTTTGAACATGAAAAATCCAATGAGGAGAAGAAAAGCAAAGCCAAAGAGTCCATCCCAAAATCCGACAAACAAGCAAAATGAACAAAAAACATTGAATTCAATTCTTTCTGATTTTAGAAACTGCATTAAAGAAGGGGTGCACCGGTCCTGGAGATACTGCAATACCAGGTCAATGCGTGGAGTGGACAGAGCAAGCTCTTTTTCCATCTCCCTGTTCTAAAAATCCATTTAATATATGGTCCCCAGATAGGGGACGTATCAGATATTAAACTGATAAGAACAGATACTACACTTGATCTTAGCCAAAAGGCCGAGAAGCGATAACCAGAATTGGTTTCAAACTACGGAGCCACCCAAGGATCCTGAAAAGTCCATTTGTGGAGATGAGCTCCTGGACTCCCGTTAAGAAGACATGTTGTCAACCTCTAGATCCCTTACATGCCTGCACTTTTCGGCTTGCTGCTGCTGCAATCCACGCGTTTTAGATCTGCATAACTCCACCTCTTTAAACACAGCACCTTCACCCCCTGCTGTTCCCACCCGCCTCAACACCGTTGGAAGGGAGGAGAACCAATTAAGGCGGGGGGTGGGGTGGAACGAGCAGCTGTCTACCCTTAGCAGGAGGGCTCCTGATTACATACCTCTCCTGCTGCTGCTGCTGCTGGCTGTCCAGCAGCAGACTGAAGGTGGCTGCTGCTGTGCACAGGTATATAAAGGCTCAGAGCCTATTATGACACGCGCAGCCAGCGTTCCATTGCCACATTCCATCTACTGCAGGCAGGATACCTGGCTGGCTGAATGTCGCTGAGAAGCTCACAGAGACCGCCATAAGCAACAGTTTAACAGAATGCCACAGACTAATCAACCAAACTTTTTGGGTTGGGTTCTCTTTTATAGTCTGCAGGCATTAAATGAAAGAAGTCAGTGTTCCAGCAGAAGGAGACAACGTTTCAGAAAAGGCATTGTAGCAAACCAAAAAAGAAATTTTAAGCGCAGCAGAGTAACCAGCGCACATACCTGTTAGCTCAGGTGAGTTTAAAAGGCTGCTGTTGATAACAAGGGCATTTGCTAAATAGATGGTGTGTGTGCAACAATATACTGAAAGGTCAATTATATTGTGCAGCTTATCTCACCACCTGTAGTTATTTAGGTGAAAGCTCCAAAATGCTTGCCTAATATGTCTGTTTATCCAAAAGGAAGTAAAAAGGGAGAGCTAGAAAGATAGCATTGCATCACATTACATGGCAATGCAATGCACAGTTGCTGAAGATGAACCAAAATGAGCTTGTAATCTGGCTTCTGCAACTTTGAACATGAAAAATCCAATGAGGAGAAGAAAAGCAAAGCCAAAGAGTCCATCCCAAAATCCGACAAACAAGCAAAATGAACAAAAAACATTGAATTCAATTCTTTCTGATTTTAGAAACTGCATTAAAGAAGGGGTGCACCGGTCCTGGAGATACTGCAATACCAGGTCAATGCGTGGAGTGGACAGAGCAAGCTCTTTTTCCATCTCCCTGTTCTAAAAATCCATTTAATATATGGTCCCCAGATAGGGGACGTATCAGATATTAAACTGATAAGAACAGATACTACACTTGATCTTAGCCAAAAGGCCGAGAAGCGATAACCAGAATTGGTTTCAAACTACGGAGCCACCCAAGGATCCTGAAAAGTCCATTTGTGGAGATGAGCTCCTGGACTCCCGTTAAGAAGACATGTTGTCAACCTCTAGATCCCTTACATGCCTGCACTTTTCGGCTTGCTGCTGCTGCAATCCACGCGTTTTAGATCTGCATAACTCCACCTCTTTAAACACAGCACCTTCACCCCCTGCTGTTCCCACCCGCCTCAACACCGTTGGAAGGGAGGAGAACCAATTAAGGCGGGGGGTGGGGTGGAACGAGCAGCTGTCTACCCTTAGCAGGAGGGCTCCTGATTACATACCTCTCCTGCTGCTGCTGCTGCTGGCTGTCCAGCAGCAGACTGAAGGTGGCTGCTGCTGTGCACAGGTATATAAAGGCTCAGAGCCTATTATGACACGCGCAGCCAGCGTTCCATTGCCACATTCCATCTACTGCAGGCAGGATACCTGGCTGGCTGAATGTCGCTGAGAAGCTCACAGAGACCGCCATAAGCAACAGTTTAACAGAATGCCACAGACTAATCAACCAAACTTTTTGGGTTGGGTTCTCTTTTATAGTCTGCAGGCATTAAATGAAAGAAGTCAGTGTTCCAGCAGAAGGAGACAACGTTTCAGAAAAGGCATTGTAGCAAACCAAAAAAGAAATTTTAAGCGCAGCAGAGTAACCAGCGCACATACCTGTTAGCTCAGGTGAGTTTAAAAGGCTGCTGTTGATAACAAGGGCATTTGCTAAATAGATGGTGTGTGTGCAACAATATACTGAAAGGTCAATTATATTGTGCAGCTTATCTCACCACCTGTAGTTATTTAGGTGAAAGCTCCAAAATGCTTGCCTAATATGTCTGTTTATCCAAAAGGAAGTAAAAAGGGAGAGCTAGAAAGATAGCATTGCATCACATTACATGGCAATGCAATGCACAGTTGCTGAAGATGAACCAAAATGAGCTTGTAATCTGGCTTCTGCAACTTTGAACATGAAAAATCCAATGAGGAGAAGAAAAGCAAAGCCAAAGAGTCCATCCCAAAATCCGACAAACAAGCAAAATGAACAAAAAACATTGAATTCAATTCTTTCTGATTTTAGAAACTGCATTAAAGAAGGGGTGCACCGGTCCTGGAGATACTGCAATACCAGGTCAATGCGTGGAGTGGACAGAGCAAGCTCTTTTTCCATCTCCCTGTTCTAAAAATCCATTTAATATATGGTCCCCAGATAGGGGACGTATCAGATATTAAACTGATAAGAACAGATACTACACTTGATCTTAGCCAAAAGGCCGAGAAGCGATAACCAGAATTGGTTTCAAACTACGGAGCCACCCAAGGATCCTGAAAAGTCCATTTGTGGAGATGAGCTCCTGGACTCCCGTTAAGAAGACATGTTGTCAACCTCTAGATCCCTTACATGCCTGCACTTTTCGGCTTGCTGCTGCTGCAATCCACGCGTTTTAGATCTGCATAACTCCACCTCTTTAAACACAGCACCTTCACCCCCTGCTGTTCCCACCCGCCTCAACACCGTTGGAAGGGAGGAGAACCAATTAAGGCGGGGGGTGGGGTGGAACGAGCAGCTGTCTACCCTTAGCAGGAGGGCTCCTGATTACATACCTCTCCTGCTGCTGCTGCTGCTGGCTGTCCAGCAGCAGACTGAAGGTGGCTGCTGCTGTGCACAGGTATATAAAGGCTCAGAGCCTATTATGACACGCGCAGCCAGCGTTCCATTGCCACATTCCATCTACTGCAGGCAGGATACCTGGCTGGCTGAATGTCGCTGAGAAGCTCACAGAGACCGCCATAAGCAACAGTTTAACAGAATGCCACAGACTAATCAACCAAACTTTTTGGGTTGGGTTCTCTTTTATAGTCTGCAGGCATTAAATGAAAGAAGTCAGTGTTCCAGCAGAAGGAGACAACGTTTCAGAAAAGGCATTGTAGCAAACCAAAAAAGAAATTTTAAGCGCAGCAGAGTAACCAGCGCACATACCTGTTAGCTCAGGTGAGTTTAAAAGGCTGCTGTTGATAACAAGGGCATTTGCTAAATAGATGGTGTGTGTGCAACAATATACTGAAAGGTCAATTATATTGTGCAGCTTATCTCACCACCTGTAGTTATTTAGGTGAAAGCTCCAAAATGCTTGCCTAATATGTCTGTTTATCCAAAAGGAAGTAAAAAGGGAGAGCTAGAAAGATAGCATTGCATCACATTACATGGCAATGCAATGCACAGTTGCTGAAGATGAACCAAAATGAGCTTGTAATCTGGCTTCTGCAACTTTGAACATGAAAAATCCAATGAGGAGAAGAAAAGCAAAGCCAAAGAGTCCATCCCAAAATCCGACAAACAAGCAAAATGAACAAAAAACATTGAATTCAATTCTTTCTGATTTTAGAAACTGCATTAAAGAAGGGGTGCACCGGTCCTGGAGATACTGCAATACCAGGTCAATGCGTGGAGTGGACAGAGCAAGCTCTTTTTCCATCTCCCTGTTCTAAAAATCCATTTAATATATGGTCCCCAGATAGGGGACGTATCAGATATTAAACTGATAAGAACAGATACTACACTTGATCTTAGCCAAAAGGCCGAGAAGCGATAACCAGAATTGGTTTCAAACTACGGAGCCACCCAAGGATCCTGAAAAGTCCATTTGTGGAGATGAGCTCCTGGACTCCCGTTAAGAAGACATGTTGTCAACCTCTAGATCCCTTACATGCCTGCACTTTTCGGCTTGCTGCTGCTGCAATCCACGCGTTTTAGATCTGCATAACTCCACCTCTTTAAACACAGCACCTTCACCCCCTGCTGTTCCCACCCGCCTCAACACCGTTGGAAGGGAGGAGAACCAATTAAGGCGGGGGGTGGGGTGGAACGAGCAGCTGTCTACCCTTAGCAGGAGGGCTCCTGATTACATACCTCTCCTGCTGCTGCTGCTGCTGGCTGTCCAGCAGCAGACTGAAGGTGGCTGCTGCTGTGCACAGGTATATAAAGGCTCAGAGCCTATTATGACACGCGCAGCCAGCGTTCCATTGCCACATTCCATCTACTGCAGGCAGGATACCTGGCTGGCTGAATGTCGCTGAGAAGCTCACAGAGACCGCCATAAGCAACAGTTTAACAGAATGCCACAGACTAATCAACCAAACTTTTTGGGTTGGGTTCTCTTTTATAGTCTGCAGGCATTAAATGAAAGAAGTCAGTGTTCCAGCAGAAGGAGACAACGTTTCAGAAAAGGCATTGTAGCAAACCAAAAAAGAAATTTTAAGCGCAGCAGAGTAACCAGCGCACATACCTGTTAGCTCAGGTGAGTTTAAAAGGCTGCTGTTGATAACAAGGGCATTTGCTAAATAGATGGTGTGTGTGCAACAATATACTGAAAGGTCAATTATATTGTGCAGCTTATCTCACCACCTGTAGTTATTTAGGTGAAAGCTCCAAAATGCTTGCCTAATATGTCTGTTTATCCAAAAGGAAGTAAAAAGGGAGAGCTAGAAAGATAGCATTGCATCACATTACATGGCAATGCAATGCACAGTTGCTGAAGATGAACCAAAATGAGCTTGTAATCTGGCTTCTGCAACTTTGAACATGAAAAATCCAATGAGGAGAAGAAAAGCAAAGCCAAAGAGTCCATCCCAAAATCCGACAAACAAGCAAAATGAACAAAAAACATTGAATTCAATTCTTTCTGATTTTAGAAACTGCATTAAAGAAGGGGTGCACCGGTCCTGGAGATACTGCAATACCAGGTCAATGCGTGGAGTGGACAGAGCAAGCTCTTTTTCCATCTCCCTGTTCTAAAAATCCATTTAATATATGGTCCCCAGATAGGGGACGTATCAGATATTAAACTGATAAGAACAGATACTACACTTGATCTTAGCCAAAAGGCCGAGAAGCGATAACCAGAATTGGTTTCAAACTACGGAGCCACCCAAGGATCCTGAAAAGTCCATTTGTGGAGATGAGCTCCTGGACTCCCGTTAAGAAGACATGTTGTCAACCTCTAGATCCCTTACATGCCTGCACTTTTCGGCTTGCTGCTGCTGCAATCCACGCGTTTTAGATCTGCATAACTCCACCTCTTTAAACACAGCACCTTCACCCCCTGCTGTTCCCACCCGCCTCAACACCGTTGGAAGGGAGGAGAACCAATTAAGGCGGGGGGTGGGGTGGAACGAGCAGCTGTCTACCCTTAGCAGGAGGGCTCCTGATTACATACCTCTCCTGCTGCTGCTGCTGCTGGCTGTCCAGCAGCAGACTGAAGGTGGCTGCTGCTGTGCACAGGTATATAAAGGCTCAGAGCCTATTATGACACGCGCAGCCAGCGTTCCATTGCCACATTCCATCTACTGCAGGCAGGATACCTGGCTGGCTGAATGTCGCTGAGAAGCTCACAGAGACCGCCATAAGCAACAGTTTAACAGAATGCCACAGACTAATCAACCAAACTTTTTGGGTTGGGTTCTCTTTTATAGTCTGCAGGCATTAAATGAAAGAAGTCAGTGTTCCAGCAGAAGGAGACAACGTTTCAGAAAAGGCATTGTAGCAAACCAAAAAAGAAATTTTAAGCGCAGCAGAGTAACCAGCGCACATACCTGTTAGCTCAGGTGAGTTTAAAAGGCTGCTGTTGATAACAAGGGCATTTGCTAAATAGATGGTGTGTGTGCAACAATATACTGAAAGGTCAATTATATTGTGCAGCTTATCTCACCACCTGTAGTTATTTAGGTGAAAGCTCCAAAATGCTTGCCTAATATGTCTGTTTATCCAAAAGGAAGTAAAAAGGGAGAGCTAGAAAGATAGCATTGCATCACATTACATGGCAATGCAATGCACAGTTGCTGAAGATGAACCAAAATGAGCTTGTAATCTGGCTTCTGCAACTTTGAACATGAAAAATCCAATGAGGAGAAGAAAAGCAAAGCCAAAGAGTCCATCCCAAAATCCGACAAACAAGCAAAATGAACAAAAAACATTGAATTCAATTCTTTCTGATTTTAGAAACTGCATTAAAGAAGGGGTGCACCGGTCCTGGAGATACTGCAATACCAGGTCAATGCGTGGAGTGGACAGAGCAAGCTCTTTTTCCATCTCCCTGTTCTAAAAATCCATTTAATATATGGTCCCCAGATAGGGGACGTATCAGATATTAAACTGATAAGAACAGATACTACACTTGATCTTAGCCAAAAGGCCGAGAAGCGATAACCAGAATTGGTTTCAAACTACGGAGCCACCCAAGGATCCTGAAAAGTCCATTTGTGGAGATGAGCTCCTGGACTCCCGTTAAGAAGACATGTTGTCAACCTCTAGATCCCTTACATGCCTGCACTTTTCGGCTTGCTGCTGCTGCAATCCACGCGTTTTAGATCTGCATAACTCCACCTCTTTAAACACAGCACCTTCACCCCCTGCTGTTCCCACCCGCCTCAACACCGTTGGAAGGGAGGAGAACCAATTAAGGCGGGGGTGGGGTGGAACGAGCAGCTGTCTACCCTTAGCAGGAGGGCTCCTGATTACATACCTCTCCTGCTGCTGCTGCTGCTGGCTGTCCAGCAGCAGACTGAAGGTGGCTGCTGCTGTGCACAGGTATATAAAGGCTCAGAGCCTATTATGACACGCGCAGCCAGCGTTCCATTGCCACATTCCATCTACTGCAGGCAGGATACCTGGCTGGCTGAATGTCGCTGAGAAGCTCACAGAGACCGCCATAAGCAACAGTTTAACAGAATGCCACAGACTAATCAACCAAACTTTTTGGGTTGGGTTCTCTTTTATAGTCTGCAGGCATTAAATGAAAGAAGTCAGTGTTCCAGCAGAAGGAGACAACGTTTCAGAAAAGGCATTGTAGCAAACCAAAAAAGAAATTTTAAGCGCAGCAGAGTAACCAGCGCACATACCTGTTAGCTCAGGTGAGTTTAAAAGGCTGCTGTTGATAACAAGGGCATTTGCTAAATAGATGGTGTGTGTGCAACAATATACTGAAAGGTCAATTATATTGTGCAGCTTATCTCACCACCTGTAGTTATTTAGGTGAAAGCTCCAAAATGCTTGCCTAATATGTCTGTTTATCCAAAAGGAAGTAAAAAGGGAGAGCTAGAAAGATAGCATTGCATCACATTACATGGCAATGCAATGCACAGTTGCTGAAGATGAACCAAAATGAGCTTGTAATCTGGCTTCTGCAACTTTGAACATGAAAAATCCAATGAGGAGAAGAAAAGCAAAGCCAAAGAGTCCATCCCAAAATCCGACAAACAAGCAAAATGAACAAAAAACATTGAATTCAATTCTTTCTGATTTTAGAAACTGCATTAAAGAAGGGGTGCACCGGTCCTGGAGATACTGCAATACCAGGTCAATGCGTGGAGTGGACAGAGCAAGCTCTTTTTCCATCTCCCTGTTCTAAAAATCCATTTAATATATGGTCCCCAGATAGGGGACGTATCAGATATTAAACTGATAAGAACAGATACTACACTTGATCTTAGCCAAAAGGCCGAGAAGCGATAACCAGAATTGGTTTCAAACTACGGAGCCACCCAAGGATCCTGAAAAGTCCATTTGTGGAGATGAGCTCCTGGACTCCCGTTAAGAAGACATGTTGTCAACCTCTAGATCCCTTACATGCCTGCACTTTTCGGCTTGCTGCTGCTGCAATCCACGCGTTTTAGATCTGCATAACTCCACCTCTTTAAACACAGCACCTTCACCCCCTGCTGTTCCCACCCGCCTCAACACCGTTGGAAGGGAGGAGAACCAATTAAGGCGGGGGGTGGGGTGGAACGAGCAGCTGTCTACCCTTAGCAGGAGGGCTCCTGATTACATACCTCTCCTGCTGCTGCTGCTGCTGGCTGTCCAGCAGCAGACTGAAGGTGGCTGCTGCTGTGCACAGGTATATAAAGGCTCAGAGCCTATTATGACACGCGCAGCCAGCGTTCCATTGCCACATTCCATCTACTGCAGGCAGGATACCTGGCTGGCTGAATGTCGCTGAGAAGCTCACAGAGACCGCCATAAGCAACAGTTTAACAGAATGCCACAGACTAATCAACCAAACTTTTTGGGTTGGGTTCTCTTTTATAGTCTGCAGGCATTAAATGAAAGAAGTCAGTGTTCCAGCAGAAGGAGACAACGTTTCAGAAAAGGCATTGTAGCAAACCAAAAAAGAAATTTTAAGCGCAGCAGAGTAACCAGCGCACATACCTGTTAGCTCAGGTGAGTTTAAAAGGCTGCTGTTGATAACAAGGGCATTTGCTAAATAGATGGTGTGTGTGCAACAATATACTGAAAGGTCAATTATATTGTGCAGCTTATCTCACCACCTGTAGTTATTTAGGTGAAAGCTCCAAAATGCTTGCCTAATATGTCTGTTTATCCAAAAGGAAGTAAAAAGGGAGAGCTAGAAAGATAGCATTGCATCACATTACATGGCAATGCAATGCACAGTTGCTGAAGATGAACCAAAATGAGCTTGT
Source organism: Phyllobates terribilis (assembly GCF_046119375.1). Classification (NCBI taxonomy): domain Eukaryota; kingdom Metazoa; phylum Chordata; class Amphibia; order Anura; family Dendrobatidae; genus Phyllobates; species Phyllobates terribilis. Next base: position 3,898 of record NW_027367905.1, on the reverse strand, counting down.
AATCTGGGCTTCTGCAACTTTGAACATGAAAAATCCAATGAGGAGAAGAAAAGCAAAGCCAAAGAGTCCATCCCAAAATCCGACAAACAAGCAAAATGAACAAAAAACATTGAATTCAATTCTTTCTGATTTTAGAAACTGCATTAAAGAAGGGGTGCACCGGTCCTGGAGATACTGCAATACCAGGTCAATGCGTGGAGTGGACAGAGCAAGCTCTTTTTCCATCTCCCCTGTTCTAAAAATCCATTAATATATGGTCCCCAGATAGGGGACGTATCAGATATTAAACTGATAAGAACAGATACTACACTTGATCTTAGCCAAAAGGCCGAGAAGCGATAACCAGAATTGGTTTCAAACTACGGAGCCACCCAAGGATCCTGAAAAGTCCATTTGTGGAGATGAGCTCCTGGACTCCCGTTAAGAAGACATGTTGTCAACCTCTAGATCCCTTACATGCCTGCACTTTTCGGCTTGCTGCTGCTGCAATCCACGCGTTTTAGATCTGCATAACTCCACCTCTTTAAACACAGCACCTTCACCCCCTGCTGTTCCCACCCGCCTCAACACCGTTGGAAGGGAGGAGAACCAATTAAGGCGGGGGGTGGGGTGGAACGAGCAGCTGTCTACCCTTAGCAGGAGGGCTCCTGATTACATACCTCTCCTGCTGCTGCTGCTGCTGGCTGTCCAGCAGCAGACTGAAGGTGGCTGCTGCTGTGCACAGGTATATAAAGGCTCAGAGCCTATTATGACACGCGCAGCCAGCGTTCCATTGCCACATTCCATCTACTGCAGGCAGGATACCTGGCTGGCTGAATGTCGCTGAGAAGCTCACAGAGACCGCCATAAGCAACAGTTTAACAGAATGCCACAGACTAATCAACCAAACTTTTTGGGTTGGGTTCTCTTTTATAGTCTGCAGGCATTAAATGAAAGAAGTCAGTGTTCCAGCAGAAGGAGACAACGTTTCAGAAAAGGCATTGTAGCAAACCAAAAAAGAAATTTTAAGCGCAGCAGAGTAACCAGCGCACATACCTGTTAGCTCAGGTGAGTTTAAAAGGCTGCTGTTGATAACAAGGGCATTTGCTAAATAGATGGTGTGTGTGCAACAATATACTGAAAGGTCAATTATATTGTGCAGCTTATCTCACCACCTGTAGTTATTTAGGTGAAAGCTCCAAAATGCTTGCCTAATATGTCTGTTTATCCAAAAGGAAGTAAAAAGGGAGAGCTAGAAAGATAGCATTGCATCACATTACATGGCAATGCAATGCACAGTTGCTGAAGATGAACCAAAATGAGCTTGTAATCTGGCTTCTGCAACTTTGAACATGAAAAATCCAATGAGGAGAAGAAAAGCAAAGCCAAAGAGTCCATCCCAAAATCCGACAAACAAGCAAAATGAACAAAAAACATTGAATTCAATTCTTTCTGATTTTAGAAACTGCATTAAAGAAGGGGTGCACCGGTCCTGGAGATACTGCAATACCAGGTCAATGCGTGGAGTGGACAGAGCAAGCTCTTTTTCCATCTCCCTGTTCTAAAAATCCATTTAATATATGGTCCCCAGATAGGGGACGTATCAGATATTAAACTGATAAGAACAGATACTACACTTGATCTTAGCCAAAAGGCCGAGAAGCGATAACCAGAATTGGTTTCAAACTACGGAGCCACCCAAGGATCCTGAAAAGTCCATTTGTGGAGATGAGCTCCTGGACTCCCGTTAAGAAGACATGTTGTCAACCTCTAGATCCCTTACATGCCTGCACTTTTCGGCTTGCTGCTGCTGCAATCCACGCGTTTTAGATCTGCATAACTCCACCTCTTTAAACACAGCACCTTCACCCCCTGCTGTTCCCACCCGCCTCAACACCGTTGGAAGGGAGGAGAACCAATTAAGGCGGGGGGTGGGGTGGAACGAGCAGCTGTCTACCCTTAGCAGGAGGGCTCCTGATTACATACCTCTCCTGCTGCTGCTGCTGCTGGCTGTCCAGCAGCAGACTGAAGGTGGCTGCTGCTGTGCACAGGTATATAAAGGCTCAGAGCCTATTATGACACGCGCAGCCAGCGTTCCATTGCCACATTCCATCTACTGCAGGCAGGATACCTGGCTGGCTGAATGTCGCTGAGAAGCTCACAGAGACCGCCATAAGCAACAGTTTAACAGAATGCCACAGACTAATCAACCAAACTTTTTGGGTTGGGTTCTCTTTTATAGTCTGCAGGCATTAAATGAAAGAAGTCAGTGTTCCAGCAGAAGGAGACAACGTTTCAGAAAAGGCATTGTAGCAAACCAAAAAAGAAATTTTAAGCGCAGCAGAGTAACCAGCGCACATACCTGTTAGCTCAGGTGAGTTTAAAAGGCTGCTGTTGATAACAAGGGCATTTGCTAAATAGATGGTGTGTGTGCAACAATATACTGAAAGGTCAATTATATTGTGCAGCTTATCTCACCACCTGTAGTTATTTAGGTGAAAGCTCCAAAATGCTTGCCTAATATGTCTGTTTATCCAAAAGGAAGTAAAAAGGGAGAGCTAGAAAGATAGCATTGCATCACATTACATGGCAATGCAATGCACAGTTGCTGAAGATGAACCAAAATGAGCTTGTAATCTGGCTTCTGCAACTTTGAACATGAAAAATCCAATGAGGAGAAGAAAAGCAAAGCCAAAGAGTCCATCCCAAAATCCGACAAACAAGCAAAATGAACAAAAAACATTGAATTCAATTCTTTCTGATTTTAGAAACTGCATTAAAGAAGGGGTGCACCGGTCCTGGAGATACTGCAATACCAGGTCAATGCGTGGAGTGGACAGAGCAAGCTCTTTTTCCATCTCCCTGTTCTAAAAATCCATTTAATATATGGTCCCCAGATAGGGGACGTATCAGATATTAAACTGATAAGAACAGATACTACACTTGATCTTAGCCAAAAGGCCGAGAAGCGATAACCAGAATTGGTTTCAAACTACGGAGCCACCCAAGGATCCTGAAAAGTCCATTTGTGGAGATGAGCTCCTGGACTCCCGTTAAGAAGACATGTTGTCAACCTCTAGATCCCTTACATGCCTGCACTTTTCGGCTTGCTGCTGCTGCAATCCACGCGTTTTAGATCTGCATAACTCCACCTCTTTAAACACAGCACCTTCACCCCCTGCTGTTCCCACCCGCCTCAACACCGTTGGAAGGGAGGAGAACCAATTAAGGCGGGGGGTGGGGTGGAACGAGCAGCTGTCTACCCTTAGCAGGAGGGCTCCTGATTACATACCTCTCCTGCTGCTGCTGCTGCTGGCTGTCCAGCAGCAGACTGAAGGTGGCTGCTGCTGTGCACAGGTATATAAAGGCTCAGAGCCTATTATGACACGCGCAGCCAGCGTTCCATTGCCACATTCCATCTACTGCAGGCAGGATACCTGGCTGGCTGAATGTCGCTGAGAAGCTCACAGAGACCGCCATAAGCAACAGTTTAACAGAATGCCACAGACTAATCAACCAAACTTTTTGGGTTGGGTTCTCTTTTATAGTCTGCAGGCATTAAATGAAAGAAGTCAGTGTTCCAGCAGAAGGAGACAACGTTTCAGAAAAGGCATTGTAGCAAACCAAAAAAGAAATTTTAAGCGCAGCAGAGTAACCAGCGCACATACCTGTTAGCTCAGGTGAGTTTAAAAGGCTGCTGTTGATAACAAGGGCATTTGCTAAATAGATGGTGTGTGTGCAACAATATACTGAAAGGTCAATTATATTGTGCAGCTTATCTCACCACCTGTAGTTATTTAGGTGAAAGCTCCAAAATGCTTGCCTAATATGTCTGTTTATCCAAAAGGAAGTAAAAAGGGAGAGCTAGAAAGATAGCATTGCATCACATTACATGGCAATGCAATGCACAGTTGCTGAA
>NW_027367904.1:0-53894 GCF_046119375.1 Phyllobates terribilis | reverse complement strand
AGGAGCTGGCATCTCACTCTCTTTGAATCTTCTTTATCATGCTAGGATTAACAGGAAAAAGCTAAAATTTCAGAATTGCACCGGTGCAATGTGGAGATATTACTGTTTGTGCATTTACAATATTCATTGATTTTTGCCATTGAAAAACATGTTTTTCATATACCAGAAATGTTTGAAGCTACTGACTGAATGAAAGGAGCTGGCATCTCACTCTCTTTGAATCTTCTTTATCATGCTAGGATTAACAGGAAAAAGCTAAAAATTTCAGAATTGCACCGTGCAATGTGGAGATATTACTGTTTGTGCATTTACAATATTCATTGATTTTTGCCATTGAAAAACATGTTTTTCATATACCAGAAATGTTTGAAGCTACTGACTGAATGAAAGGAGCTGGCATCTCACTCTCTTTGAATCTTCTTTATCATGCTAGGATTAGCAGGAAAAAGCAAAAATTTCAGAATTGCACCTTGCAATGTGGAGATATTACTGTTTGTGCATTTACAATATTCATTGATTTTTGCCATTGAAAAACGTCCAGAAATGTTTGAAGCTACTGACTGAATGAAAGGAGCTGGCATCTCACTCTCTTTGAATCTTCTTTATCATGCTAGGATTAACAGGAAAAAGCTAAAAATTTCAGAATTGCACGTGCAATGTGGAGATATTACTGTTTGTGCATTTACAATATTCATTGATTTTTGCCATTGAAAAACATGTTTTTCATATACCAGAAATGTTTGAAGCTACTGATTGAATGAAGGAGCTGGCATCTCACTCTCTTTGAATCTTCTTTATCATGCTAGGATTAGCAGGAAAAAGCAAAAAATTTCAGAATTGCACCGTGCAATGTGGAGATATTACTGTTTGTGCATTTACAATATTCATTGATTTTTGCCATTGAAAAACATGTTTTTCATATACAGAAATGTTTGAAGCTACTGACTGAATGAAAGGAGCTGGCATCTCACTCTCTTTGAATCTTCTTTATCATGCTAGGATTAGCAGGAAAAAGCAAAAATTTCAGAATTGCACCGTGCAATGTGGAGATATTACTGTTTGTGCATTTACAATATTCATTGATTTTTGCCATTGAAAACATGTTTTTCATATACCAGAAATGTTTGAAGCTACTGACTGAATGAAAGGAGCTGGCATCTCACTCTCTTTGAATCTTCTTTATCATGCTAGGATTAGCAGGAAAAAGCAAAAAATTTCAGAATTGCACCTTGCAATGTGAGATATTACTGTTTGTGCATTTACAATATTCATTGATTTTTGCCATTGAAAACATGTTTTTCATATACCAGAAATGTTTGAAGCTACTGACTGAATGAAAGGAGCTGGCATCTCACTCTCTTTGAATCTTCTTTATCATGCTAGGATTAACAGGAAAAAAGCTAAAAATTTCAGAATTGCACCTTGCAATGTGGAGATATTACTGTTTGTGCATTTACAATATTCATTGATTTTTGCCATGAAAAACATGTTTTTCATATACAGAAATGTTTGAAGCTACTGACTGAATGAAAGGAGCTGGCATCTCACTCTCTTTGAATCTTCTTTATCATGCTAGGATTAGCAGGAAAAAGCAAAAAATTTCAGAATTGCACCTTGCAATGTGGAGATATTACTGTTTGTGCATTTACAATATTCATTGATTTTTGCCATTGAAAAACATGTTTTTCATTTACCAGAAATGTTTGAAGCTACTGACTGAATGAAAGGAGCTGGCATCTCACTCTCTTTGAATCTTCTTTATCAGCTAGGATTAACAGGAAAAAGCTTAAAAATTTCAGAATTGCACCGTGCAATGTGGAGATATTACTGTTTGTGCATTTACAATATTCATTGATTTTTGCCATTGAAAACGTCCAGAAATGTTTGAAGCTACTGACTGAATGAAAGGAGCTGGCATCTCACTCTCTTTGAATCTTCTTTATCATGCTAGGATTAGCAGGAAAAGCAAAAAATTTCAGAATTGCACCGTGCAATGTGGAGATATTACTGTTTGTGCATTTACAATATTCATTGATTTTTGCCATTGAAAAACATGTTTTTCATATACCAGAAATGTTTGAAGCTACTGACTGAATGAAAGGAGCTGGCATCTCACTCTCTTTGAATCTTCTTTATCATGCTAGGATTAGCAGGAAAAAGCAAAAAATTTCAGAATTGCACCTTGCAATGTGGAGATATTACTGTTTGTGCATTTACAATATTCATTGATTTTTGCCATTGAAAAACATGTTTTTCATATACCAGAAATGTTTGAAGCTACTGACTGAATGAAAGGAGCTGGCATCTCACTCTCTTTGAATCTTCTTTATCATGCTAGGATTAACAGGAAAAAGCTAAAAATTTCAGAATTGCACCGTGCAATGTGGAGATATTACTGTTTGTGCATTTACAATATTCATTGATTTTTGCATTTGAAAACATGTTTTCAATATACCCAGAAATGTTTGAAGCTACTGACTGAATGAAAGGAGCTGGCATCTCACTCTCTTTGAATCTTCTTTATCATGCTAGGATTAACAGAAAAAGCTAAAAATTTCAGAATTGCACCGTGCAATGTGGAGATATTACTGTTTGTGCATTTACAATATTCATTGATTTTGCCATTGAAAAACGTCCAGAAATGTTTGAAGCTACTGACTGAATGAAAGGAGCTGGCATCTCACTCTCTTTGAATCTTCTTTATCATGCTAGGATTAGCAGGAAAAAGCAAAAAATTTCAGAATTGCACCGTGCAATGTGGAGATATTACTGTTTGTGCATTTACAATATTCATTGATTTTTGCCATTGAAAAATGTCCAGAAATGTTTGAAGCTACTGACTGAATGAAAGGAGCTGGCATCTCACTCTCTTTGAATCTTCTTTATCATGCTAGGATTAGCAGGAAAAGCAAAAAATTTCAGAATTGCACATGCAATGTGGAGATATTACTGTTTGTGCATTTACAATATTCATTGATTTTTGCCATTGAAAAACGTCCAGAAATGTTTGAAGCTACTGACTGAATGAAAGGAGCTGGCATCTCACTCTCTTTGAATCTTCTTTATCATGCTAGGATTAACAGGAAAAAGCTAAAAATTTCAGAATTGCACCGTGCAATGTGGAGATATTACTGTTTGTGCATTTACAATATTCATTGATTTTTGCCATTGAAAAACATGTTTTTCATATACCAGAAATGTTTGAAGCTACTGACTGAATGAAAGGAGCTGGCATCTCACTCTCTTTGAATCTTCTTTATCATGCTAGGATTAACAGGAAAAAGCTAAAAATTTCAGAATTGCACCGTGCAATGTGGAGATATTACTGTTTGTGCATTTACAATATTCATTGATTTTTGCCATTGAAAAACATGTTTTTCATATACCAGAAATGTTTGAAGCTACTGACTGAATGAAAGGAGCTGGCATCTCACTCTCTTTGAATCTTCTTTATCATGCTAGGATTAACAGGAAAAAGCTAAAAATTTCAGAATTGCACCGTGCAATGTGGAGATATTACTGTTTGTGCATTTACAATATTCATTGATTTTTGCCATTGAAAAACATGTTTTTCATATACCAGAAATGTTTGAAGCTACTGACTGAATGAAAGGAGCTGGCATCTCACTCTCTTTGAATCTTCTTTATCATGCTAGGATTAACAGGAAAAAGCAAAAAATTTCAGAATTGCACCGTGCAATGTGGAGATATTACTGTTTGTGCATTTACAATATTCATTGATTTTTGCCATTGAAAAACATGTTTTTCATATACCAGAAATGTTTGAAGCTACTGACTGAATGAAAGGAGCTGGCATCTCACTCTCTTTGAATCTTCTTTATCATGCTAGGATTAACAGGAAAAAGCTAAAAATTTCAGAATTGCACCGTGCAATGTGGAGATATTACTGTTTGTGCATTTACAATATTCATTGATTTTTGCCATTGAAAAACGTCCAGAAATGTTTGAAGCTACTGACTGAATGAAAGGATCTGGCATCTCACTCTCTTTGAATCTTCTTTATCATGCTAGGATTAGCAGGAAAAAGCAAAAAATTTCAGAATTGCACCTTGCAATGTGGAGATATTACTGTTTGTGCATTTACAATATTCATTGATTTTTGCCATTGAAAAACATGTTTTTCATATACCAGAAATGTTTGAAGCTACTGACTGAATGAAAGGAGCTGGCATCTCACTCTCTTTGAATCTTCTTTATCATGCTAGGATTAACAGGAAAAAGCTAAAAATTTCAGAATTGCACCGTGCAATGTGGAGATATTACTGTTTGTGCATTTACAATATTCATTGATTTTTGCCATTGAAAAACATGTTTTTCATATACCAGAAATGTTTGAAGCTACTGACTGAATGAAAGGAGCTGGCATCTCACTCTCTTTGAATCTTCTTTATCATGCTAGGATTAACAGGAAAAAGCTAAAAATTTCAGAATTGCACCGTGCAATGTGGAGATATTACTGTTTGTGCATTTACAATATTCATTGATTTTTGCCATTGAAAAACGTCCAGAAATGTTTGAAGCTACTGACTGAATGAAAGGAGCTGGCATCTCACTCTCTTTGAATCTTCTTTATCATGCTAGGATTAGCAGGAAAAAGCAAAAAATTTCAGAATTGCACCGTGCAATGTGGAGATATTACTGTTTGTGCATTTACAATATTCATTGATTTTTGCCATTGAAAAATGTCCAGAAATGTTTGAAGCTACTGACTGAATGAAAGGAGCTGGCATCTCACTCTCTTTGAATCTTCTTTATCATGCTAGGATTAGCAGGAAAAAGCAAAAAATTTCAGAATTGCACATTGCAATGTGGAGATATTACTGTTTGTGCATTTACAATATTCATTGATTTTTGCCATTGAAAAACGTCCAGAAATGTTTGAAGCTACTGACTGAATGAAAGGAGCTGGCATCTCACTCTCTTTGAATCTTCTTTATCATGCTAGGATTAACAGGAAAAAGCTAAAAATTTCAGAATTGCACCGTGCAATGTGGAGATATTACTGTTTGTGCATTTACAATATTCATTGATTTTTGCCATTGAAAAACATGTTTTTCATATACCAGAAATGTTTGAAGCTACTGACTGAATGAAAGGAGCTGGCATCTCACTCTCTTTGAATCTTCTTTATCATGCTAGGATTAACAGGAAAAAGCTAAAAATTTCAGAATTGCACCGTGCAATGTGGAGATATTACTGTTTGTGCATTTACAATATTCATTGATTTTTGCCATTGAAAAACATGTTTTTCATATACCAGAAATGTTTGAAGCTACTGACTGAATGAAAGGAGCTGGCATCTCACTCTCTTTGAATCTTCTTTATCATGCTAGGATTAACAGGAAAAAGCTAAAAATTTCAGAATTGCACCGTGCAATGTGGAGATATTACTGTTTGTGCATTTACAATATTCATTGATTTTTGCCATTGAAAAACATGTTTTTCATATACCAGAAATGTTTGAAGCTACTGACTGAATGAAAGGAGCTGGCATCTCACTCTCTTTGAATCTTCTTTATCATGCTAGGATTAACAGGAAAAAGCAAAAAATTTCAGAATTGCACCGTGCAATGTGGAGATATTACTGTTTGTGCATTTACAATATTCATTGATTTTTGCCATTGAAAAACATGTTTTTCATATACCAGAAATGTTTGAAGCTACTGACTGAATGAAAGGAGCTGGCATCTCACTCTCTTTGAATCTTCTTTATCATGCTAGGATTAACAGGAAAAAGCTAAAAATTTCAGAATTGCACCGTGCAATGTGGAGATATTACTGTTTGTGCATTTACAATATTCATTGATTTTTGCCATTGAAAAACGTCCAGAAATGTTTGAAGCTACTGACTGAATGAAAGGATCTGGCATCTCACTCTCTTTGAATCTTCTTTATCATGCTAGGATTAGCAGGAAAAAGCAAAAAATTTCAGAATTGCACCTTGCAATGTGGAGATATTACTGTTTGTGCATTTACAATATTCATTGATTTTTGCCATTGAAAAACATGTTTTTCATATACCAGAAATGTTTGAAGCTACTGACTGAATGAAAGGAGCTGGCATCTCACTCTCTTTGAATCTTCTTTATCATGCTAGGATTAACAGGAAAAAGCTAAAAATTTCAGAATTGCACCGTGCAATGTGGAGATATTACTGTTTGTGCATTTACAATATTCATTGATTTTTGCCATTGAAAAACATGTTTTTCATATACCAGAAATGTTTGAAGCTACTGACTGAATGAAAGGAGCTGGCATCTCACTCTCTTTGAATCTTCTTTATCATGCTAGGATTAACAGGAAAAAGCTAAAAATTTCAGAATTGCACCGTGCAATGTGGAGATATTACTGTTTGTGCATTTACAATATTCATTGATTTTTGCCATTGAAAAACGTCCAGAAATGTTTGAAGCTACTGACTGAATGAAAGGAGCTGGCATCTCACTCTCTTTGAATCTTCTTTATCATGCTAGGATTAGCAGGAAAAAGCAAAAAATTTCAGAATTGCACCGTGCAATGTGGAGATATTACTGTTTGTGCATTTACAATATTCATTGATTTTTGCCATTGAAAAACATGTTTTTCATATACCAGAAATGTTTGAAGCTACTGACTGAATGAAAGGAGCTGGCATCTCACTCTCTTTGAATCTTCTTTATCATGCTAGGATTAGCAGGAAAAAGCAAAAAATTTCAGAATTGCACCTTGCAATGTGGAGATATTACTGTTTGTGCATTTACAATATTCATTGATTTTTGCCATTGAAAAACATGTTTTTCATATACCAGAAATGTTTGAAGCTACTGACTGAATGAAAGGAGCTGGCATCTCACTCTCTTTGAATCTTCTTTATCATGCTAGGATTAACAGGAAAAAGCTAAAAATTTCAGAATTGCACCTTGCAATGTGGAGATATTACTGTTTGTGCATTTACAATATTCATTGATTTTTGCCATTGAAAAACATGTTTTTCATATACCAGAAATGTTTGAAGCTACTGACTGAATGAAAGGAGCTGGCATCTCACTCTCTTTGAATCTTCTTTATCATGCTAGGATTAACAGGAAAAAGCAAAAAATTTCAGAATTGCACCTTGCAATGTGGAGATATTACTGTTTGTGCATTTACAATATTCATTGATTTTTGCCATTGAAAAACATGTTTTTCATATACCAGAAATGTTTGAAGCTACTGACTGAATGAAAGGAGCTGGCATCTCACTCTCTTTGAATCTTCTTTATCATGCTAGGATTAACAGGAAAAAGCTAAAAATTTCAGAATTGCACCGTGCAATGTGGAGATATTACTGTTTGTGCATTTACAATATTCATTGATTTTTGCCATTGAAAAACGTCCAGAAATGTTTGAAGCTACTGACTGAATGAAAGGAGCTGGCATCTCACTCTCTTTGAATCTTCTTTATCATGCTAGGATTAGCAGGAAAAAGCTAAAAATTTCAGAATTGCACCTTGCAATGTGGAGATATTACTGTTTGTGCATTTACAATATTCATTGATTTTTGCCATTGAAAAACATGTTTTTCATATACCAGAAATGTTTGAAGCTACTGACTGAATGAAAGGAGCTGGCATCTCACTCTCTTTGAATCTTCTTTATCATGCTAGGATTAGCAGGAAAAAGCAAAAAATTTCAGAATTGCACCTTGCAATGTGGAGATATTACTGTTTGTGCATTTACAATATTCATTGATTTTTGCCATTGAAAAACGTCCAGAAATGTTTGAAGCTACTGACTGAATGAAAGGAGCTGGCATCTCACTCTCTTTGAATCTTCTTTATCATGCTAGGATTAACAGGAAAAAGCTAAAAATTTCAGAATTGCACCTTGCAATGTGGAGATATTACTGTTTGTGCATTTACAATATTCATTGATTTTTGCCATTGAAAAACATGTTTTTCATATACCAGAAATGTTTGAAGCTACTGACTGAATGAAAGGAGCTGGCATCTCACTCTCTTTGAATCTTCTTTATCATGCTAGGATTAGCAGGAAAAAGCAAAAAATTTCAGAATTGCACCTTGCAATGTGGAGATATTACTGTTTGTGCATTTACAATATTCATTGATTTTTGCCATTGAAAAACATGTTTTTCATATACCAGAAATGTTTGAAGCTACTGACTGAATGAAAGGAGCTGGCATCTCACTCTCTTTGAATCTTCTTTATCATGCTAGGATTAACAGGAAAAAGCTAAAAATTTCAGAATTGCACCGTGCAATGTGGAGATATTACTGTTTGTGCATTTACAATATTCATTGATTTTTGCCATTGAAAAACATGTTTTTCATATACCAGAAATGTTTGAAGCTACTGACTGAATGAAAGGAGCTGGCATCTCACTCTCTTTGAATCTTCTTTATCATGCTAGGATTAGCAGGAAAAAGCAAAAAATTTCAGAATTGCACCTTGCAATGTGGAGATATTACTGTTTGTGCATTTACAATATTCATTGATTTTTGCCATTGAAAAACATGTTTTTCATATACCAGAAATGTTTGAAGCTACTGACTGAATGAAAGGAGCTGGCATCTCACTCTCTTTGAATCTTCTTTATCATGCTAGGATTAACAGGAAAAAGCTAAAAATTTCAGAATTGCACCTTGCAATGTGGAGATATTACTGTTTGTGCATTTACAATATTCATTGATTTTTGCCATTGAAAAACATGTTTTTCATATACCAGAAATGTTTGAAGCTACTGACTGAATGAAAGGAGCTGGCATCTCACTCTCTTTGAATCTTCTTTATCATGCTAGGATTAACAGGAAAAAGCAAAAAATTTCAGAATTGCACCTTGCAATGTGGAGATATTACTGTTTGTGCATTTACAATATTCATTGATTTTTGCCATTGAAAAACATGTTTTTCATATACCAGAAATGTTTGAAGCTACTGACTGAATGAAAGGAGCTGGCATCTCACTCTCTTTGAATCTTCTTTATCATGCTAGGATTAACAGGAAAAAGCTAAAAATTTCAGAATTGCACCGTGCAATGTGGAGATATTACTGTTTGTGCATTTACAATATTCATTGATTTTTGCCATTGAAAAACGTCCAGAAATGTTTGAAGCTACTGACTGAATGAAAGGAGCTGGCATCTCACTCTCTTTGAATCTTCTTTATCATGCTAGGATTAGCAGGAAAAAGCTAAAAATTTCAGAATTGCACCTTGCAATGTGGAGATATTACTGTTTGTGCATTTACAATATTCATTGATTTTTGCCATTGAAAAACATGTTTTTCATATACCAGAAATGTTTGAAGCTACTGACTGAATGAAAGGAGCTGGCATCTCACTCTCTTTGAATCTTCTTTATCATGCTAGGATTAACAGGAAAAAGCTAAAAATTTCAGAATTGCACCGTGCAATGTGGAGATATTACTGTTTGTGCATTTACAATATTCATTGATTTTTGCCATTGAAAAACATGTTTTTCATATACCAGAAATGTTTGAAGCTACTGACTGAATGAAAGGAGCTGGCATCTCACTCTCTTTGAATCTTCTTTATCATGCTAGGATTAGCAGGAAAAAGCAAAAAATTTCAGAATTGCACCTTGCAATGTGGAGATATTACTGTTTGTGCATTTACAATATTCATTGATTTTTGCCATTGAAAAACATGTTTTTCATATACCAGAAATGTTTGAAGCTACTGACTGAATGAAAGGAGCTGGCATCTCACTCTCTTTGAATCTTCTTTATCATGCTAGGATTAACAGGAAAAAGCTAAAAATTTCAGAATTGCACCGTGCAATGTGGAGATATTACTGTTTGTGCATTTACAATATTCATTGATTTTTGCCATTGAAAAACGTCCAGAAATGTTTGAAGCTACTGACTGAATGAAAGGAGCTGGCATCTCACTCTCTTTGAATCTTCTTTATCATGCTAGGATTAGCAGGAAAAAGCTAAAAATTTCAGAATTGCACCTTGCAATGTGGAGATATTACTGTTTGTGCATTTACAATATTCATTGATTTTTGCCATTGAAAAACATGTTTTTCATATACCAGAAATGTTTGAAGCTACTGACTGAATGAAAGGAGCTGGCATCTCACTCTCTTTGAATCTTCTTTATCATGCTAGGATTAGCAGGAAAAAGCAAAAAATTTCCGAATTGCACCTTGCAATGTGGAGATATTACTGTTTGTGCATTTACAATATTCATTGATTTTTGCCATTGAAAAACGTCCAGAAATGTTTGAAGCTACTGACTGAATGAAAGGAGCTGGCATCTCACTCTCTTTGAATCTTCTTTATCATGCTAGGATTAACAGGAAAAAGCTAAAAATTTCAGAATTGCACCTTGCAATGTGGAGATATTACTGTTTGTGCATTTACAATATTCATTGATTTTTGCCATTGAAAAACATGTTTTTCATATACCAGAAATGTTTGAAGCTACTGACTGAATGAAAGGAGCTGGCATCTCACTCTCTTTGAATCTTCTTTATCATGCTAGGATTAGCAGGAAAAAGCAAAAAATTTCAGAATTGCACCTTGCAATGTGGAGATATTACTGTTTGTGCATTTACAATATTCATTGATTTTTGCCATTAAAAACATGTTTTTCATATACCAGAAATGTTTGAAGCTACTGACTGAATGAAAGGAGCTGGCATCTCACTCTCTTTGAATCTTCTTTATCATGCTAGGATTAACAGGAAAAAGCTAAAAATTTCAGAATTGCACCGTGCAATGTGGAGATATTACTGTTTGTGCATTTACAATATTCATTGATTTTTGCCATTGAAAAACGTCCAGAAATGTTTGAAGCTACTGACTGAATGAAAGGAGCTGGCATCTCACTCTCTTTGAATCTTCTTTATCATGCTAGGATTAGCAGGAAAAAGCAAAAAATTTCAGAATTTCACCGTGCAATGTGGAGATATTACTGTTTGTGCATTTACAATATTCATTGATTTTTGCCATTGAAAAACATGTTTTTCATATACCAGAAATGTTTGAAGCTACTGACTGAATGAAAGGAGCTGGCATCTCACTCTCTTTGAATCTTCTTTATCATGCTAGGATTAGCAGGAAAAAGCCCAAAATTTCAGAATTGCACCTTGCAATGTGGAGATATTACTGTTTGTGCATTTACAATATTCATTGATTTTTGCCATTGAAAAACATGTTTTTCATATACCAGAAATGTTTGAAGCTACTGACTGAATGAAAGGAGCTGGCATCTCACTCTCTTTGAATCTTCTTTATCATGCTAGGATTAACAGGAAAAAGCTAAAAATTTCAGAATTGCACCGTGCAATGTGGAGATATTACTGTTTGTGCATTTACAATATTCATTGATTTTTGCCATTGAAAAACGTCCAGAAATGTTTGAAGCTACTGACTGAATGAAAGGAGCTGGCATCTCACTCTCTTTGAATCTTCTTTATCATGCTAGGATTAGCAGGAAAAAGCAAAAAATTTCAGAATTGCACCGTGCAATGTGGAGATATTACTGTTTGTGCATTTACAATATTCAGTGATTTTTGCCATTGAAAAACATGTTTTTCATATACCAGAAATGTTTGAAGCTACTGACTGAATGAAAGGAGCTGGCATCTCACTCTCTTTGAATCTTCTTTATCATGCTAGGATTAACAGGAAAAAGCTAAAAATTTCAGAATTGCACCGTGCAATGTGGAGATATTACTGTTTGTGCATTTACAATATTCATTGATTTTTGCCATTGAAAAACATGTTTTTCATATACCAGAAATGTTTGAAGCTACTGACTGAATGAAAGGAGCTGGCATCTCACTCTCTTTGAATCTTCTTTATCATGCTAGGATTAGCAGGAAAAAGCAAAAAATTTCAGAATTGCACCTTGCAATGTGGAGATATTACTGTTTGTGCATTTACAATATTCATTGATTTTTGCCATTGAAAAACGTCCAGAAATGTTTGAAGCTACTGACTGAATGAAAGGAGCTGGCTTCTCACTCTCTTTGAATCTTCTTTATCATGCTAGGATTAGCAGGAAAAAGCAAAAAATTTCAGAATTGCACCGTGCAATGTGGAGATATTACTGTTTGTGCATTTACAATATTCATTGATTTTTGCCATTGAAAAACATGTTTTTCATATACCAGAAATGTTTGAAGCTACTGACTGAATGAAAGGAGCTGGCATCTCACTCTCTTTGAATCTTCTTTATCATGCTAGGATTAACAGGAAAAAGCTAAAAATTTCAGAATTGCACCGTGCAATGTGGAGATATTACTGTTTGTGCATTTACAATATTCATTGATTTTTGCCATTGAAAAACGTCCAGAAATGTTTGAAGCTACTGACTGAATGAAAGGAGCTGGCATCTCACTCTCTTTGAATCTTCTTTATCATGCTAGGATTAGCAGGAAAAAGCAAAAAATTTCAGAATTGCACCGTGCAATGTGGAGATATTACTGTTTGTGCATTTACAATATTCATTGATTTTTGCCATTGAAAAACATGTTTTTCATATACCAGAAATGTTTGAAGCTACTGACTGAATGAAAGGAGCTGGCATCTCACTCTCTTTGAATCTTCTTTATCATGCTAGGATTAACAGGAAAAAGCTAAAAATTTCAGAATTGCACCTTGCAATGTGGAGATATTACTGTTTGTGCATTTACAATATTCATTGATTTTTGCCATTGAAAAACGTCCAGAAATGTTTGAAGCTACTGACTGAATGAAAGGAGCTGGCATCTCACTCTCTTTGAATCTTCTTTATCATGCTAGGATTAACAGGAAAAAGCAAAAAATTTCAGAATTGCACCGTGCAATGTGGAGATATTACTGTTTGTGCATTTACAATATTCATTGATTTTTGCCATTGAAAAACATGTTTTTCATATACCAGAAATGTTTGAAGCTACTGACTGAATGAAAGGAGCTGGCATCTCACTCTCTTTGAATCTTCTTTATCATGCTAGGATTAGCAGGAAAAAGCTAAAAATTTCAGAATTGCACCTTGCAATGTGGAGATATTACTGTTTGTGCATTTACAATATTCATTGATTTTTGCCATTGAAAAACATGTTTTTCATATACCAGAAATGTTTGAAGCTACTGACTGAATGAAAGGAGCTGGCATCTCACTCTCTTTGAATCTTCTTTATCATGCTAGGATTAACAGGAAAAAGCTAAAAATTTCAGAATTGCACCTTGCAATGTGGAGATATTACTGTTTGTGCATTTACAATATTCATTGATTTTTGCCATTGAAAAACATGTTTTTCATATACCAGAAATGTTTGAAGCTACTGACTGAATGAAAGGAGCTGGCATCTCACTCTCTTTGAATCTTCTTTATCATGCTAGGATTAACAGGAAAAAGCTAAAAATTTCAGAATTGCACCGTGCAATGTGGAGATATTACTGTTTGTGCATTTACAATATTCATTGATTTTTGCCATTGAAAAACGTCCAGAAATGTTTGAAGCTACTGACTGAATGAAAGGAGCTGGCATCTCACTCTCTTTGAATCTTCTTTATCATGCTAGGATTAGCAGGAAAAAGCAAAAAATTTCAGAATTGCACCGTGCAATGTGGAGATATTACTGTTTGTGCATTTACAATATTCATTGATTTTTGCCATTGAAAAACATGTTTTTCATATACCAGAAATGTTTGAAGCTACTGACTGAATGAAAGGAGCTGGCATCTCACTCTCTTTGAATCTTCTTTATCATGCTAGGATTAACAGGAAAAAGCTAAAAATTTCAGAATTGCACCTTGCAATGTGGAGATATTACTGTTTGTGCATTTACAATATTCATTGATTTTTGCCATTGAAAAACGTCCAGAAATGTTTGAAGCTACTGACTGAATGAAAGGAGCTGGCATCTCACTCTCTTTGAATCTTCTTTATCATGCTAGGATTAACAGGAAAAAGCAAAAAATTTCAGAATTGCACCGTGCAATGTGGAGATATTACTGTTTGTGCATTTACAATATTCATTGATTTTTGCCATTGAAAAACATGTTTTTCATATACCAGAAATGTTTGAAGCTACTGACTGAATGAAAGGAGCTGGCATCTCACTCTCTTTGAATCTTCTTTATCATGCTAGGATTAACAGGAAAAAGCAAAAAATTTCAGAATTGCACCTTGCAATGTGGAGATATTACTGTTTGTGCATTTACAATATTCATTGATTTTTGCCATTGAAAAACATGTTTTTCATATACCAGAAATGTTTGAAGCTACTGACTGAATGAAAGGAGCTGGCATCTCACTCTCTTTGAATCTTCTTTATCATGCTAGGATTAACAGGAAAAAGCTAAAAATTTCAGAATTGCACCTTGCAATGTGGAGATATTACTGTTTGTGCATTTACAATATTCATTGATTTTTGCCATTGAAAAACATGTTTTTCATATACCAGAAATGTTTGAAGCTACTGACTGAATGAAAGGAGCTGGCATCTCACTCTCTTTGAATCTTCTTTATCATGCTAGGATTAACAGGAAAAAGCTAAAAATTTCAGAATTGCACCTTGCAATGTGGAGATATTACTGTTTGTGCATTTACAATATTCATTGATTTTTGCCATTGAAAAACATGTTTTTCATATACCAGAAATGTTTGAAGCTACTGACTGAATGAAAGGAGCTGGCATCTCACTCTCTTTGAATCTTCTTTATCATGCTAGGATTAACAGGAAAAAGCTAAAAATTTCAGAATTGCACCGTGCAATGTGGAGATATTACTGTTTGTGCATTTACAATATTCATTGATTTTTGCCATTGAAAAACGTCCAGAAATGTTTGAAGCTACTGACTGAATGAAAGGAGCTGGCATCTCACTCTCTTTGAATCTTCTTTATCATGCTAGGATTAACAGGAAAAAGCTAAAAATTTCAGAATTGCACCTTGCAATGTGGAGATATTACTGTTTGTGCATTTACAATATTCATTGATTTTTGCCATTGAAAAACATGTTTTTCATATACCAGAAATGTTTGAAGCTACTGACTGAATGAAAGGAGCTGGCATCTCACTCTCTTTGAATCTTCTTTATCATGCTAGGATTAACAGGAAAAAGCTAAAAATTTCAGAATTGCACCGTGCAATGTGGAGATATTACTGTTTGTGCATTTACAATATTCATTGATTTTTGCCATTGAAAAACATGTTTTTCATATACCAGAAATGTTTGAAGCTACTGACTGAATGAAAGGAGCTGGCATCTCACTCTCTTTGAATCTTCTTTATCATGCTAGGATTAGCAGGAAAAAGCAAAAAATTTCAGAATTGCACCTTGCAATGTGGAGATATTACTGTTTGTGCATTTACAATATTCATTGATTTTTGCCATTGAAAAACGTCCAGAAATGTTTGAAGCTACTGACTGAATGAAAGGAGCTGGCATCTCACTCTCTTTGAATCTTCTTTATCATGCTAGGATTAGCAGGAAAAAGCAAAAAATTTCAGAATTGCACCGTGCAATGTGGAGATATTACTGTTTGTGTATTTACAATATTCATTGATTTTTGCCATTGAAAAACATGTTTTTCATATACCAGAAATGTTTGAAGCTACTGACTGAATGAAAGGAGCTGGCATCTCACTCTCTTTGAATCTTCTTTATCATGCTAGGATTAACAGGAAAAAGCTAAAAATTTCAGAATTGCACCTTGCAATGTGGAGATATTACTGTTTGTGCATTTACAATATTCATTGATTTTTGCCATTGAAAAACATGTTTTTCATATACCAGAAATGTTTGAAGCTACTGACTGAATGAAAGGAGCTGGCATCTCACTCTCTTTGAATCTTCTTTATCATGCTAGGATTAACAGGAAAAAGCTAAAAATTTCAGAATTGCACCTTGCAATGTGGAGATATTACTGTTTGTGCATTTACAATATTCATTGATTTTTGCCATTGAAAAACATGTTTTTCATATACCAGAAATGTTTGAAGCTACTGACTGAATGAAAGGAGCTGGCATCTCACTCTCTTTGAATCTTCTTTATCATGCTAGGATTAACAGGAAAAAGCTAAAAATTTCAGAATTGCACCGTGCAATGTGGAGATATTACTGTTTGTGCATTTACAATATTCATTGATTTTTGCCATTGAAAAACGTCCAGAAATGTTTGAAGCTACTGACTGAATGAAAGGAGCTGGCATCTCACTCTCTTTGAATCTTCTTTATCATGCTAGGATTAACAGGAAAAAGCTAAAAATTTCAGAATTGCACCTTGCAATGTGGAGATATTACTGTTTGTGCATTTACAATATTCATTGATTTTTGCCATTGAAAAACATGTTTTTCATATACCAGAAATGTTTGAAGCTACTGACTGAATGAAAGGAGCTGGCATCTCACTCTCTTTGAATCTTCTTTATCATGCTAGGATTAACAGGAAAAAGCTAAAAATTTCAGAATTGCACCGTGCAATGTGGAGATATTACTGTTTGTGCATTTACAATATTCATTGATTTTTGCCATTGAAAAACATGTTTTTCATATACCAGAAATGTTTGAAGCTACTGACTGAATGAAAGGAGCTGGCATCTCACTCTCTTTGAATCTTCTTTATCATGCTAGGATTAGCAGGAAAAAGCAAAAAATTTCAGAATTGCACCTTGCAATGTGGAGATATTACTGTTTGTGCATTTACAATATTCATTGATTTTTGCCATTGAAAAACGTCCAGAAATGTTTGAAGCTACTGACTGAATGAAAGGAGCTGGCATCTCACTCTCTTTGAATCTTCTTTATCATGCTAGGATTAGCAGGAAAAAGCAAAAAATTTCAGAATTGCACCGTGCAATGTGGAGATATTACTGTTTGTGCATTTACAATATTCATTGATTTTTGCCATTGAAAAACATGTTTTTCATATACCAGAAATGTTTGAAGCTACTGACTGAATGAAAGGAGCTGGCATCTCACTCTCTTTGAATCTTCTTTATCATGCTAGGATTAGCAGGAAAAAGCTAAAAATTTCAGAATTGCACCTTGCAATGTGGAGATATTACTGTTTGTGCATTTACAATATTCATTGATTTTTGCCATTGAAAAACATGTTTTTCATATACCAGAAATGTTTGAAGCTACTGACTGAATGAAAGGAGCTGGCATCTCACTCTCTTTGAATCTTCTTTATCATGCTAGGATTAACAGGAAAAAGCTAAAAATTTCAGAATTGCACCTTGCAATGTGGAGATATTACTGTTTGTGCATTTACAATATTCATTGATTTTTGCCATTGAAAAACATGTTTTTCATATACCAGAAATGTTTGAAGCTACTGACTGAATGAAAGGAGCTGGCATCTCACTCTCTTTGAATCTTCTTTATCATGCTAGGATTAGCAGGAAAAAGCAAAAAATTTCAGAATTGCACCTTGCAATGTGGAGATATTACTGTTTGTGCATTTACAATATTCACTGATTTTTGCCATTGAAAAACATGTTTTTCATATACCAGAAATGTTTGAAGCTACTGACTGAATGAAAGGAGCTGGCATCTCACTCTCTTTGAATCTTCTTTATCATGCTAGGATTAGCAGGAAAAAGCAAAAAATTTCAGAATTGCACCGTGCAATGTGGAGATATTACTGTTTGTGCATTTACAATATTCATTGATTTTTGCCATTGAAAAACATGTTTTTCATATACCAGAAATGTTTGAAGCTACTGACTGAATGAAAGGAGCTGGCATCTCACTCTCTTTGAATCTTCTTTATCATGCTAGGATTAGCAGGAAAAAGCAAAAAATTTCAGAATTGCACCGTGCAATGTGGAGATATTACTGTTTGTGCATTTACAATATTCATTGATTTTTGCCATTGAAAAACATGTTTTTCATATACCAGAAATGTTTGAAGCTACTGACTGAATGAAAGGAGCTGGCATCTCACTCTCTTTGAATCTTCTTTATCATGCTAGGATTAACAGGAAAAAGCTAAAAATTTCAGAATTGCACCTTGCAATGTGGAGATATTACTGTTTGTGCATTTACAATATTCATTGATTTTTGCCATTGAAAAACGTCCAGAAATGTTTGAAGCTACTGACTGAATGAAAGGAGCTGGCATCTCACTCTCTTTGAATCTTCTTTATCATGCTAGGATTAACAGGAAAAAGCAAAAAATTTCAGAATTGCACCGTGCAATGTGGAGATATTACTGTTTGTGCATTTACAATATTCATTGATTTTTGCCATTGAAAAACATGTTTTTCATATACCAGAAATGTTTGAAGCTACTGACTGAATGAAAGGAGCTGGCATCTCACTCTCTTTGAATCTTCTTTATCATGCTAGGATTAGCAGGAAAAAGCAAAAAATTTCAGAATTGCACCGTGCAATGTGGAGATATTACTGTTTGTGCATTTACAATATTCATTGATTTTTGCCATTGAAAAACATGTTTTTCATATACCAGAAATGTTTGAAGCTACTGACTGAATGAAAGGAGCTGGCATCTCACTCTCTTTGAATCTTCTTTATCATGCTAGGATTAGCAGGAAAAAGCTAAAAATTTCAGAATTGCACCTTGCAATGTGGAGATATTACTGTTTGTGCATTTACAATATTCATTGATTTTTGCCATTGAAAAACGTCCAGAAATGTTTGAAGCTACTGACTGAATGAAAGGAGCTGGCATCTCACTCTCTTTGAATCTTCTTTATCATGCTAGGATTAACAGGAAAAAGCTAAAAATTTCAGAATTGCACCGTGCAATGTGGAGATATTACTGTTTGTGCATTTACAATATTCATTGATTTTTGCCATTGAAAAACATGTTTTTCATATACCAGAAATGTTTGAAGCTACTGACTGAATGAAAGGAGCTGGCATCTCACTCTCTTTGAATCTTCTTTATCATGCTAGGATTAACAGGAAAAAGCTAAAAATTTCAGAATTGCACCGTGCAATGTGGAGATATTACTGTTTGTGCATTTACAATATTCATTGATTTTTGCCATTGAAAAACATGTTTTTCATATACCAGAAATGTTTGAAGCTACTGACTGAATGAAAGGAGCTGGCATCTCACTCTCTTTGAATCTTCTTTATCATGCTAGGATTAGCAGGAAAAAGCAAAAAATTTCAGAATTGCACCGTGCAATGTGGAGATATTACTGTTTGTGCATTTACAATATTCATTGATTTTTGCCATTGAAAAACATGTTTTTCATATACCAGAAATGTTTGAAGCTACTGACTGAATGAAAGGAGCTGGCATCTCACTCTCTTTGAATCTTCTTTATCATGCTAGGATTAGCAGGAAAAAGCAAAAAATTTCAGAATTGCACCGTGCAATGTGGAGATATTACTGTTTGTGCATTTACAATATTCATTGATTTTTGCCATTGAAAA
The DNA here is from genome assembly GCF_046119375.1 of Phyllobates terribilis. NCBI lineage: Eukaryota > Metazoa > Chordata > Amphibia > Anura > Dendrobatidae > Phyllobates > Phyllobates terribilis. The sequence continues at coordinate 34,518 of NW_027367904.1, read as the reverse complement.
ACATGTTTTTCATATACCAGAAATGTTTGAAGCTACTGACTGAATGAAAGGAGCTGGCATCTCACTCTCTTTGAATCTTCTTTATCATGCTAGGATTAGCAGGAAAAAGCAAAAAATTTCAGAATTGCACCTTGCAATGTGGAGATATTACTGTTTGTGCATTTACAATATTCATTGATTTTTGCCATTGAAAAACATGTTTTTCATATACCAGAAATGTTTGAAGCTACTGACTGAATGAAAGGAGCTGGCATCTCACTCTCTTTGAATCTTCTTTATCATGCTAGGATTAACAGGAAAAAGCTAAAAATTTCAGAATTGCACCTTGCAATGTGGAGATATTACTGTTTGTGCATTTACAATATTCATTGATTTTTGCCATTGAAAAACATGTTTTTCATATACCAGAAATGTTTGAAGCTACTGACTGAATGAAAGGAGCTGGCATCTCACTCTCTTTGAATCTTCTTTATCATGCTAGGATTAGCAGGAAAAAGCAAAAAATTTCAGAATTGCACCTTGCAATGTGGAGATATTACTGTTTGTGCATTTACAATATTCATTGATTTTTGCCATTGAAAAACATGTTTTTCATATACCAGAAATGTTTGAAGCTACTGACTGAATGAAAGGAGCTGGCATCTCACTCTCTTTGAATCTTCTTTATCATGCTAGGATTAACAGGAAAAAGCTAAAAATTTCAGAATTGCACCGTGCAATGTGGAGATATTACTGTTTGTGCATTTACAATATTCATTGATTTTTGCCATTGAAAAACGTCCAGAAATGTTTGAAGCTACTGACTGAATGAAAGGAGCTGGCATCTCACTCTCTTTGAATCTTCTTTATCATGCTAGGATTAGCAGGAAAAAGCAAAAAATTTCAGAATTGCACCGTGCAATGTGGAGATATTACTGTTTGTGCATTTACAATATTCATTGATTTTTGCCATTGAAAAACATGTTTTTCATATACCAGAAATGTTTGAAGCTACTGACTGAATGAAAGGAGCTGGCATCTCACTCTCTTTGAATCTTCTTTATCATGCTAGGATTAGCAGGAAAAAGCAAAAAATTTCAGAATTGCACCTTGCAATGTGGAGATATTACTGTTTGTGCATTTACAATATTCATTGATTTTTGCCATTGAAAAACATGTTTTTCATATACCAGAAATGTTTGAAGCTACTGACTGAATGAAAGGAGCTGGCATCTCACTCTCTTTGAATCTTCTTTATCATGCTAGGATTAACAGGAAAAAGCAAAAAATTTCAGAATTGCACCGTGCAATGTGGAGATATTACTGTTTGTGCATTTACAATATTCATTGATTTTTGCCATTGAAAAACATGTTTTTCATATACCAGAAATGTTTGAAGCTACTGACTGAATGAAAGGAGCTGGCATCTCACTCTCTTTGAATCTTCTTTATCATGCTAGGATTAACAGGAAAAAGCTAAAAATTTCAGAATTGCACCGTGCAATGTGGAGATATTACTGTTTGTGCATTTACAATATTCATTGATTTTTGCCATTGAAAAACGTCCAGAAATGTTTGAAGCTACTGACTGAATGAAAGGAGCTGGCATCTCACTCTCTTTGAATCTTCTTTATCATGCTAGGATTAGCAGGAAAAAGCAAAAAATTTCAGAATTGCACCGTGCAATGTGGAGATATTACTGTTTGTGCATTTACAATATTCATTGATTTTTGCCATTGAAAAACGTCCAGAAATGTTTGAAGCTACTGACTGAATGAAAGGAGCTGGCATCTCACTCTCTTTGAATCTTCTTTATCATGCTAGGATTAGCAGGAAAAAGCAAAAAATTTCAGAATTGCACCTTGCAATGTGGAGATATTACTGTTTGTGCATTTACAATATTCATTGATTTTTGCCATTGAAAAACGTCCAGAAATGTTTGAAGCTACTGACTGAATGAAAGGAGCTGGCATCTCACTCTCTTTGAATCTTCTTTATCATGCTAGGATTAACAGGAAAAAGCTAAAAATTTCAGAATTGCACCGTGCAATGTGGAGATATTACTGTTTGTGCATTTACAATATTCATTGATTTTTGCCATTGAAAAACATGTTTTTCATATACCAGAAATGTTTGAAGCTACTGACTGAATGAAAGGAGCTGGCATCTCACTCTCTTTGAATCTTCTTTATCATGCTAGGATTAACAGGAAAAAGCTAAAAATTTCAGAATTGCACCGTGCAATGTGGAGATATTACTGTTTGTGCATTTACAATATTCATTGATTTTTGCCATTGAAAAACATGTTTTTCATATACCAGAAATGTTTGAAGCTACTGACTGAATGAAAGGAGCTGGCATCTCACTCTCTTTGAATCTTCTTTATCATGCTAGGATTAACAGGAAAAAGCTAAAAATTTCAGAATTGCACCGTGCAATGTGGAGATATTACTGTTTGTGCATTTACAATATTCATTGATTTTTGCCATTGAAAAACATGTTTTTCATATACCAGAAATGTTTGAAGCTACTGACTGAATGAAAGGAGCTGGCATCTCACTCTCTTTGAATCTTCTTTATCATGCTAGGATTAACAGGAAAAAGCAAAAAATTTCAGAATTGCACCGTGCAATGTGGAGATATTACTGTTTGTGCATTTACAATATTCATTGATTTTTGCCATTGAAAAACATGTTTTTCATATACCAGAAATGTTTGAAGCTACTGACTGAATGAAAGGAGCTGGCATCTCACTCTCTTTGAATCTTCTTTATCATGCTAGGATTAACAGGAAAAAGCTAAAAATTTCAGAATTGCACCGTGCAATGTGGAGATATTACTGTTTGTGCATTTACAATATTCATTGATTTTTGCCATTGAAAAACGTCCAGAAATGTTTGAAGCTACTGACTGAATGAAAGGAGCTGGCATCTCACTCTCTTTGAATCTTCTTTATCATGCTAGGATTAGCAGGAAAAAGCAAAAAATTTCAGAATTGCACCTTGCAATGTGGAGATATTACTGTTTGTGCATTTACAATATTCATTGATTTTTGCCATTGAAAAACATGTTTTTCATATACCAGAAATGTTTGAAGCTACTGACTGAATGAAAGGAGCTGGCATCTCACTCTCTTTGAATCTTCTTTATCATGCTAGGATTAACAGGAAAAAGCTAAAAATTTCAGAATTGCACCGTGCAATGTGGAGATATTACTGTTTGTGCATTTACAATATTCATTGATTTTTGCCATTGAAAAACATGTTTTTCATATACCAGAAATGTTTGAAGCTACTGACTGAATGAAAGGAGCTGGCATCTCACTCTCTTTGAATCTTCTTTATCATGCTAGGATTAGCAGGAAAAAGCTAAAAATTTCAGAATTGCACCTTGCAATGTGGAGATATTACTGTTTGTGCATTTACAATATTCATTGATTTTTGCCATTGAAAAACGTCCAGAAATGTTTGAAGCTACTGACTGAATGAAAGGAGCTGGCATCTCACTCTCTTTGAATCTTCTTTATCATGCTAGGATTAACAGGAAAAAGCTAAAAATTTCAGAATTGCACCGTGCAATGTGGAGATATTACTGTTTGTGCATTTACAATATTCATTGATTTTTGCCATTGAAAAACATGTTTTTCATATACCAGAAATGTTTGAAGCTACTGACTGAATGAAAGGAGCTGGCATCTCACTCTCTTTGAATCTTATTTATCATGCTAGGATTAACAGGAAAAAGCTAAAAATTTCAGAATTGCACCGTGCAATGTGGAGATATTACTGTTTGTGCATTTACCATATTCATTGATTTTTGCCATTGAAAAACATGTTTTTCATATACCAGAAATGTTTGAAGCTACTGACTGAATGAAAGGAGCTGGCATCTCACTCTCTTTGAATCTTCTTTATCATGCTAGGATTAGCAGGAAAAAGCAAAAAATTTCAGAATTGCACCGTGCAATGTGGAGATATTACTGTTTGTGCATTTACAATATTCATTGATTTTTGCCATTGAAAAACATGTTTTTCATATACCAGAAATGTTTGAAGCTACTGACTGAATGAAAGGAGCTGGCATCTCACTCTCTTTGAATCTTCTTTATCATGCTAGGATTAGCAGGAAAAAGCAAAAAATTTCAGAATTGCACCTTGCAATGTGGAGATATTACTGTTTGTGCATTTACAATATTCATTGATTTTTGCCATTGAAAAACATGTTTTTCATATACCAGAAATGTTTGAAGCTACTGACTGAATGAAAGGAGCTGGCATCTCACTCTCTTTGAATCTTCTTTATCATGCTAGGATTAACAGGAAAAAGCTAAAAATTTCAGAATTGCACCGTGCAATGTGGAGATATTACTATTTGTGCATTTACAATATTCATTGATTTTTGCCATTGAAAAACGTCCAGAAATGTTTGAAGCTACTGACTGAATGAAAGGAGCTGGCATCTCACTCTCTTTGAATCTTCTTTATCATGCTAGGATTAGCAGGAAAAAGCAAAAAATTTCAGAATTGCACCGTGCAATGTGGAGATATTACTGTTTGTGCATTTACAATATTCATTGATTTTTGCCATTGAAAAACATGTTTTTCATATACCAGAAATGTTTGAAGCTACTGACTGAATGAAAGGAGCTGGCATCTCACTCTCTTTGAATCTTCTTTATCATGCTAGGATTAGCAGGAAAAAGCAAAAAATTTCAGAATTGCACCTTGCAATGTGGAGATATTACTGTTTGTGCATTTACAATATTCATTGATTTTTGCCATTGAAAAACATGTTTTTCATATACCAGAAATGTTTGAAGCTACTGACTGAATGAAAGGAGCTGGCATCTCACTCTCTTTGAATCTTCTTTATCATGCTAGGATTAACAGGAAAAAGCTAAAAATTTCAGAATTGCACCGTGCAATGTGGAGATATTACTGTTTGTGCATTTACAATATTCATTGATTTTTGCCATTGAAAAACATGTTTTTCATATACCAGAAATGTTTGAAGCTACTGACTGAATGAAAGGAGCTGGCATCTCACTCTCTTTGAATCTTCTTTATCATGCTAGGATTAACAGGAAAAAGCTAAAAATTTCAGAATTGCACCGTGCAATGTGGAGATATTACTGTTTGTGCATTTACAATATTCATTGATTTTTGCCATTGAAAAACATCCAGAAATGTTTGAAGCTACTGACTGAATGAAAGGAGCTGGCATCTCACTCTCTTTGAATCTTCTTTATCATGCTAGGATTAGCAGGAAAAAGCAAAAAATTTCAGAATTGCACCGTGCAATGTGGAGATATTACTGTTTGTGCATTTACAATATTCATTGATTTTTGCCATTGAAAAACGTCCAGAAATGTTTGAAGCTACTGACTGAATGAAAGGAGCTGGCATCTCACTCTCTTTGAATCTTCTTTATCATGCTAGGATTAGCAGGAAAAAGCAAAAAATTTCAGAATTGCACCTTGCAATGTGGAGATATTACTGTTTGTGCATTTACAATATTCATTGATTTTTGCCATTGAAAAACGTCCAGAAATGTTTGAAGCTACTGACTGAATGAAAGGAGCTGGCATCTCACTCTCTTTGAATCTTCTTTATCATGCTAGGATTAACAGGAAAAAGCTAAAAATTTCAGAATTGCACCGTGCAATGTGGAGATATTACTGTTTGTGCATTTACAATATTCATTGATTTTTGCCATTGAAAAACATGTTTTTCATATACCAGAAATGTTTGAAGCTACTGACTGAATGAAAGGAGCTGGCATCTCACTCTCTTTGAATCTTCTTTATCATGCTAGGATTAACAGGAAAAAGCTAAAAATTTCAGAATTGCACCGTGCAATGTGGAGATATTACTGTTTGTGCATTTACAATATTCATTGATTTTTGCCATTGAAAAACATGTTTTTCATATACCAGAAATGTTTGAAGCTACTGACTGAATGAAAGGAGCTGGCATCTCACTCTCTTTGAATCTTCTTTATCATGCTAGGATTAACAGGAAAAAGCTAAAAATTTCAGAATTGCACCGTGCAATGTGGAGATATTACTGTTTGTGCATTTACAATATTCATTGATTTTTGCCATTGAAAAACATGTTTTTCATATACCAGAAATGTTTGAAGCTACTGACTGAATGAAAGGAGCTGGCATCTCACTCTCTTTGAATCTTCTTTATCATGCTAGGATTAACAGGAAAAAGCAAAAAATTTCAGAATTGCACCGTGCAATGTGGAGATATTACTGTTTGTGCATTTACAATATTCATTGATTTTTGCCATTGAAAAACATGTTTTTCATATACCAGAAATGTTTGAAGCTACTGACTGAATGAAAGGAGCTGGCATCTCACTCTCTTTGAATCTTCTTTATCATGCTAGGATTAACAGGAAAAAGCTAAAAATTTCAGAATTGCACCGTGCAATGTGGAGATATTACTGTTTGTGCATTTACAATATTCATTGATTTTTGCCATTGAAAAACGTCCAGAAATGTTTGAAGCTACTGACTGAATGAAAGGAGCTGGCATCTCACTCTCTTTGAATCTTCTTTATCATGCTAGGATTAGCAGGAAAAAGCAAAAAATTTCAGAATTGCACCTTGCAATGTGGAGATATTACTGTTTGTGCATTTACAATATTCATTGATTTTTGCCATTGAAAAACATGTTTTTCATATACCAGAAATGTTTGAAGCTACTGACTGAATGAAAGGAGCTGGCATCTCACTCTCTTTGAATCTTCTTTATCATGCTAGGATTAACAGGAAAAAGCTAAAAATTTCAGAATTGCACCGTGCAATGTGGAGATATTACTGTTTGTGCATTTACAATATTCATTGATTTTTGCCATTGAAAAACATGTTTTTCATATACCAGAAATGTTTGAAGCTACTGACTGAATGAAAGGAGCTGGCATCTCACTCTCTTTGAATCTTCTTTATCATGCTAGGATTAACAGGAAAAAGCTAAAAATTTCAGAATTGCACCGTGCAATGTGGAGATATTACTGTTTGTGCATTTACAATATTCATTGATTTTTGCCATTGAAAAACGTCCAGAAATGTTTGAAGCTACTGACTGAATGAAAGGAGCTGGCATCTCACTCTCTTTGAATCTTCTTTATCATGCTAGGATTAGCAGGAAAAAGCAAAAAATTTCAGAATTGCACCATGCAATGTGGAGATATTACTGTTTGTGCATTTACAATATTCATTGATTTTTGCCATTGAAAAACATGTTTTTCATATACCAGAAATGTTTGAAGCTACTGACTGAATGAAAGGAGCTGGCATCTCACTCTCTTTGAATCTTCTTTATCATGCTAGGATTAGCAGGAAAAAGCAAAAAATTTCAGAATTGCACCTTGCAATGTGGAGATATTACTGTTTGTGCATTTACAATATTCATTGATTTTTGCCATTGAAAAACATGTTTTTCATATACCAGAAATGTTTGAAGCTACTGACTGAATGAAAGGAGCTGGCATCTCACTCTCCTTGAATCTTCTTTATCATGCTAGGATTAACAGGAAAAAGCTAAAAATTTCAGAATTGCACCTTGCAATGTGGAGATATTACTGTTTGTGCATTTACAATATTCATTGATTTTTGCCATTGAAAAACATGTTTTTCATATACCAGAAATGTTTGAAGCTACTGACTGAATGAAAGGAGCTGGCATCTCACTCTCTTTGAATCTTCTTTATCATGCTAGGATTAACAGGAAAAAGCAAAAAATTTCAGAATTGCACCTTGCAATGTGGAGATATTACTGTTTGTGCATTTACAATATTCATTGATTTTTGCCATTGAAAAACATGTTTTTCATATACCAGAAATGTTTGAAGCTACTGACTGAATGAAAGGAGCTGGCATCTCACTCTCTTTGAATCTTCTTTATCATGCTAGGATTAACAGGAAAAAGCTAAAAATTTCAGAATTGCACCGTGCAATGTGGAGATATTACTGTTTGTGCATTTTCAATATTCATTGATTTTTGCCATTGAAAAACGTCCAGAAATGTTTGAAGCTACTGACTGAATGAAAGGAGCTGGCATCTCACTCTCTTTGAATCTTCTTTATCATGCTAGGATTAGCAGGAAAAAGCTAAAAATTTCAGAATTGCACCTTGCAATGTGGAGATATTACTGTTTGTGCATTTACAATATTCATTGATTTTTGCCATTGAAAAACATGTTTTTCATATACCAGAAATGTTTGAAGCTACTGACTGAATGAAAGGAGCTGGCATCTCACTCTCTTTGAATCTTCTTTATCATGCTAGGATTAGCAGGAAAAAGCAAAAAATTTCAGAATTGCACCTTGCAATGTGGAGATATTACTGTTTGTGCATTTACAATATTCATTGATTTTTGCCATTGAAAAACGTCCAGAAATGTGTGAAGCTACTGACTGAATGAAAGGAGCTGGCATCTCACTCTCTTTGAATCTTCTTTATCATGCTAGGATTAACAGGAAAAAGCTAAAAATTTCAGAATTGCACCTTGCAATGTGGAGATATTACTGTTTGTGCATTTACAATATTCATTGATTTTTGCCATTGAAAAACATGTTTTTCATATACCAGAAATGTTTGAAGCTACTGACTGAATGAAAGGAGCTGGCATCTCACTCTCTTTGAATCTTCTTTATCATGCTAGGATTAGCAGGAAAAAGCAAAAAATTTCAGAATTGCACCTTGCAATGTGGAGATATTACTGTTTGTGCATTTACAATATTCATTGATTTTTGCCATTGAAAAACATGTTTTTCATATACCAGAAATGTTTGAAGCTACTGACTGAATGAAAGGAGCTGGCATCTCACTCTCTTTGAATCTTCTTTATCATGCTAGGATTAACAGGAAAAAGCTAAAAATTTCAGAATTGCACCGTGCAATGTGGAGATATTACTGTTTGTGCATTTACAATATTCATTGATTTTTGCCATTGAAAAACGTCCAGAAATGTTTGAAGCTACTGACTGAATGAAAGGAGCTGGCATCTCACTCTCTTTGAATCTTCTTTATCATGCTAGGATTAGCAGGAAAAAGCAAAAAATTTCAGAATTTCACCGTGCAATGTGGAGATATTACTGTTTGTGCATTTACAATATTCATTGATTTTTGCCATTGAAAAACATGTTTTTCATATACCAGAAATGTTTGAAGCTACTAACTGAATGAAAGGAGCTGGCATCTCACTCTCTTTGAATCTTCTTTATCATGCTAGGATTAGCAGGAAAAAGCAAAAAATTTCAGAATTGCACCTTGCAATGTGGAGATATTACTGTTTGTGCATTTACAATATTCATTGATTTTTGCCATTGAAAAACATGTTTTTCATATACCAGAAATGTTTGAAGCTACTGACTGAATGAAAGGAGCTGGCATCTCACTCTCTTTGAATCTTCTTTATCATGCTAGGATTAACAGGAAAAAGCTAAAAATTTCAGAATTGCACCGTGCAATGTGGAGATATTACTGTTTGTGCATTTACAATATTCATTGATTTTTGCCATTGAAAAATGTCCAGAAATGTTTGAAGCTACTGACTGAATGAAAGGAGCTGGCATCTCACTCTCTTTGAATCTTCTTTATCATGCTAGGATTAGCAGGAAAAAGCAAAAAATTTCAGAATTGCACCGTGCAATGTGGAGATATTACTGTTTGTGCATTTACAATATTCATTGATTTTTGCCATTGAAAAACATGTTTTTCATATACCAGAAATGTTTGAAGCTACTGACTGAATGAAAGGAGCTGGCATCTCACTCTCTTTGAATCTTCTTTATCATGCTAGGATTAACAGGAAAAAGCTAAAAATTTCAGAATTGCACCGTGCAATGTGGAGATATTACTGTTTGTGCATTTACAATATTCATTGATTTTTGCCATTGAAAAACATGTTTTTCATATACCAGAAATGTTTGAAGCTACTGACTGAATGAAAGGAGCTGGCATCTCACTCTCTTTGAATCTTCTTTATCATGCTAGGATTAGCAGGAAAAAGCAAAAAATTTCAGAATTGCACCTTGCAATGTGGAGATATTACTGTTTGTGCATTTACAATATTCATTGATTTTTGCCATTGAAAAACGTCCAGAAATGTTTGAAGCTACTGACTGAATGAAAGGAGCTGGCATCTCACTCTCTTTGAATCTTCTTTATCATGCTAGGATTAGCAGGAAAAAGCAAAAAATTTCAGAATTGCACCGTGCAATGTGGAGATATTACTCTTTGTGCATTTACAATATTCATTGATTTTTGCCATTGAAAAACATGTTTTTCATATACCAGAAATGTTTGAAGCTACTGACTGAATGAAAGGAGCTGGCATCTCACTCTCTTTGAATCTTCTTTATCATGCTAGGATTAACAGGAAAAAGCTAAAAATTTCAGAATTGCACCGTGCAATGTGGAGATATTACTGTTTGTGCATTTACAATATTCATTGATTTTTGCCATTGAAAAACGTCCAGAAATGTTTGAAGCTACTGACTGAATGAAAGGAGCTGGCATCTCACTCTCTTTGAATCTTCTTTATCATGCTAGGATTAGCAGGAAAAAGCAAAAAATTTCAGAATTGCACCTTGCAATGTGGAGATATTACTGTTTGTGCATTTACAATATTCATTGATTTTTGCCATTGAAAAACATGTTTTTCATATACCAGAAATGTTTGAAGCTACTGACTGAATGAAAGGAGCTGGCATCTCACTCTCTTTGAATCTTCTTTATCATGCTAGGATTAACAGGAAAAAGTTAAAAATTTCAGAATTGCACCTTGCAATGTGGAGATATTACTGTTTGTGCATTTACAATATTCATTGATTTTTGCCATTGAAAAACATGTTTTTCATATACCAGAAATGTTTGAAGCTACTGACTGAATGAAAGGAGCTGGCATCTCACTCTCTTTGAATCTTCTTTATCATGCTAGGATTAACAGGAAAAAGCTAAAAATTTCAGAATTGCACCGTGCAATGTGGAGATATTACTGTTTGTGCATTTACAATATTCATTGATTTTTGCCATTGAAAAACGTCCAGAAATGTTTGAAGCTACTGACTGAATGAAAGGAGCTGGCATCTCACTCTCTTTGAATCTTCTTTATCATGCTAGGATTAGCAGGAAAAAGCAAAAAATTTCAGAATTGCACCGTGCAATGTGGAGATATTACTGTTTGTGCATTTACAATATTCATTGATTTTTGCCATTGAAAAACATGTTTTTCATATACCAGAAATGTTTGAAGCTACTGACTGAATGAAAGGAGCTGGCATCTCACTCTCTTTGAATCTTCTTTATCATGCTAGGATTAACAGGAAAAAGCTAAAAATTTCAGAATTGCACCTTGCAATGTGGAGATATTACTGTTTGTGCATTTACAATATTCATTGATTTTTGCCATTGAAAAACGTCCAGAAATGTTTGAAGCTACTGACTGAATGAAAGGAGCTGGCATCTCACTCTCTTTGAATCTTCTTTATCATGCTAGGATTAACAGGAAAAAGCAAAAAATTTCAGAATTGCACCGTGCAATGTGGAGATATTACTGTTTGTGCATTTACAATATTCATTGATTTTTGCCATTGAAAAACATGTTTTTCATATACCAGAAATGTTTGAAGCTACTGACTGAATGAAAGGAGCTGGCATCTCACTCTCTTTGAATCTTCTTTATCATGCTAGGATTAACAGGAAAAAGCAAAAAATTTCAGAATTGCACCTTGCAATGTGGAGATATTACTGTTTGTGCATTTACAATATTCATTGATTTTTGCCATTGAAAAACATGTTTTTCATATACCAGAAATGTTTGAAGCTACTGACTGAATGAAAGGAGCTGGCATCTCACTCTCTTTGAATCTTCTTTATCATGCTAGGATTAACAGGAAAAAGCTAAAAATTTCAGAATTGCACCGTGCAATGTGGAGATATTACTCTTTGTGCATTTACAATATTCATTGATTTTTGCCATTGAAAAACGTCCAGAAATGTTTGAAGCTACTGACTGAATGAAAGGAGCTGGCATCTCACTCTCTTTGAATCTTCTTTATCATGCTAGGATTAACAGGAAAAAGCTAAAAATTTCAGAATTGCACCTTGCAATGTGGAGATATTACTGTTTGTGCATTTACAATATTCATTGATTTTTGCCATTGAAAAACATGTTTTTCATATACCAGAAATGTTTGAAGCTACTGACTGAATGAAAGGAGCTGGCATCTCACTCTCTTTGAATCTTCTTTATCATGCTAGGATTAGCAGGAAAAAGCAAAAAATTTCAGAATTGCACCTTGCAATGTGGAGATATTACTGTTTGTGCATTTACAATATTCATTGATTTTTGCCATTGAAAAACATGTTTTTCATATACCAGAAATGTTTGAAGCTACTGACTGAATGAAAGGAGCTGGCATCTCACTCTCTTTGAATCTTCTTTATCATGCTAGGATTAACAGGAAAAAGCTAAAAATTTCAGAATTGCACCGTGCAATGTGGAGATATTACTGTTTGTGCATTTACAATATTCATTGATTTTTGCCATTGAAAAACGTCCAGAAATGTTTGAAGCTACTGACTGAATGAAAGGAGCTGGCATCTCACTCTCTTTGAATCTTCTTTATCATGCTAGGATTAGCAGGAAAAAGCAAAAAATTTCAGAATTGCACCGTGCAATGTGGAGATATTACTGTTTGTGCATTTACAATATTCATTGATTTTTGCCATTGAAAAACATGTTTTTCATATACCAGAAATGTTTGAAGCTACTGACTGAATGAAAGGAGCTGGCATTTCACTCTCTTTGAATCTTCTTTATCATGCTAGGATTAACAGGAAAAAGCTAAAAATTTCAGAATTGCACCGTGCAATGTGGAGATATTACTGTTTGTGCATTTACAATATTCATTGATTTTTGCCATTGAAAAACATGTTTTTCATATACCAGAAATGTTTGAAGCTACTGACTGAATGAAAGGAGCTGGCATCTCACTCTCTTTGAATCTTCTTTATCATGCTAGGATTAGCAGGAAAAAGCAAAAAATTTCAGAATTGCACCTTGCAATGTGGAGATATTACTGTTTGTGCATTTACAATATTCATTGATTTTTGCCATTGAAAAACGTCCAGAAATGTTTGAAGCTACTGACTGAATGAAAGGAGCTGGCATCTCACTCTCTTTGAATCTTCTTTATCATGCTAGGATTAGCAGGAAAAAGCAAAAAATTTCAGAATTGCACCGTGCAATGTGGAGATATTACTGTTTGTGCATTTACAATATTCATTGATTTTTGCCATTGAAAAACATGTTTTTCATATACCAGAAATGTTTGAAGCTACTGACTGAATGAAAGGAGCTGGCATCTCACTCTCTTTGAATCTTCTTTATCATGCTAGGATTAACAGGAAAAAGCTAAAAATTTCAGAATTGCACCGTGCAATGTGGAGATATTACTGTTTGTGCATTTACAATATTCATTGATTTTTGCCATTGAAAAACGTCCAGAAATGTTTGAAGCTACTGACTGAATGAAAGGAGCTGGCATCTCACTCTCTTTGAATCTTCTTTATCATGCTAGGATTAGCAGGAAAAAGCAAAAAATTTCAGAATTGCACCGTGCAATGTGGAGATATTACTGTTTGTGCATTTACAATATTCATTGATTTTTGCCATTGAAAAACATGTTTTTCATATACCAGAAATGTTTGAAGCTACTGACTGAATGAAAGGAGCTGGCATCTCACTCTCTTTGAATCTTCTTTATCATGCTAGGATTAACAGGAAAAAGCTAAAAATTTCAGAATTGCACCTTGCAATGTGGAGATATTACTGTTTGTGCATTTACAATATTCATTGATTTTTGCCATTGAAAAACGTCCAGAAATGTTTGAAGCTACTGACTGAATGAAAGGAGCTGGCATCTCACTCTCTTTGAATCTTCTTTATCATGCTAGGATTAACAGGAAAAAGCAAAAAATTTCAGAATTGCACCGTGCAATGTGGAGATATTACTGTTTGTGCATTTACAATATTCATTGATTTTTGCCATTGAAAAACATGTTTTTCATATACCAGAAATGTTTGAAGCTACTGACTGAATGAAAGGAGCTGGCATCTCACTCTCTTTGAATCTTCTTTATCATGCTAGGATTAGCAGGAAAAAGCTAAAAATTTCAGAATTGCACCTTGCAATGTGGAGATATTACTGTTTGTGCATTTACAATATTCATTGATTTTTGCCATTGAAAAACATGTTTTTCATATACCAGAAATGTTTGAAGCTACTGACTGAATGAAAGGAGCTGGCATCTCACTCTCTTTGAATCTTCTTTATCATGCTAGGATTAGCAGGAAAAAGCAAAAAATTTCAGAATTGCACCTTGCAATGTGGAGATATTACTGTTTGTGCATTTACAATATTCATTGATTTTTGCCATTGAAAAACATGTTTTTCATATACCAGAAATGTTTGAAGCTACTGACTGAATGAAAGGAGCTGGCATCTCACTCTCTTTGAATCTTCTTTATCATGCTAGGATTAACAGGAAAAAGCTAAAAATTTCAGAATTGCACCGTGCAATGTGGAGATATTACTGTTTGTGCATTTACAATATTCATTGATTTTTGCCATTGAAAAACGTCCAGAAATGTTTGAAGCTACTGACTGAATGAAAGGAGCTGGCATCTCACTCTCTTTGAATCTTCTTTATCATGCTAGGATTAGCAGGAAAAAGCAAAAAATTTCAGAATTGCACCGTGCAATGTGGAGATATTACTGTTTGTGCATTTACAATATTCATTGATTTTTGCCATTGAAAAACATGTTTTTCATATACCAGAAATGTTTGAAGCTACTGACTGAATGAAAGGAGCTGGCATTTCACTCTCTTTGAATCTTCTTTATCATGCTAGGATTAACAGGAAAAAGCTAAAAATTTCAGAATTGCACCGTGCAATGTGGAGATATTACTGTTTGTGCATTTACAATATTCATTGATTTTTGCCATTGAAAAACATGTTTTTCATATACCAGAAATGTTTGAAGCTACTGACTGAATGAAAGGAGCTGGCATCTCACTCTCTTTGAATCTTCTTTATCATGCTAGGATTAGCAGGAAAAAGCAAAAAATTTCAGAATTGCACCTTGCAATGTGGAGATATTACTGTTTGTGCATTTACAATATTCATTGATTTTTGCCATTGAAAAACGTCCAGAAATGTTTGAAGCTACTGACTGAATGAAAGGAGCTGGCATCTCACTCTCTTTGAATCTTCTTTATCATGCTAGGATTAGCAGGAAAAAGCAAAAAATTTCAGAATTGCACCGTGCAATGTGGAGATATTACTGTTTGTGCATTTACAATATTCATTGATTTTTGCCATTGAAAAACATGTTTTTCATATACCAGAAATGTTTGAAGCTACTGACTGAATGAAAGGAGCTGGCATCTCACTCTCTTTGAATCTTCTTTATCATGCTAGGATTAACAGGAAAAAGCTAAAAATTTCAGAATTGCACCGTGCAATGTGGAGATATTACTGTTTGTGCATTTACAATATTCATTGATTTTTGCCATTGAAAAACGTCCAGAAATGTTTGAAGCTACTGACTGAATGAAAGGAGCTGGCATCTCACTCTCTTTGAATCTTCTTTATCATGCTAGGATTAGCAGGAAAAAGCAAAAAATTTCAGAATTGCACCGTGCAATGTGGAGATATTACTGTTTGTGCATTTACAATATTCATTGATTTTTGCCATTGAAAAACATGTTTTTCATATACCAGAAATGTTTGAAGCTACTGACTGAATGAAAGGAGCTGGCATCTCACTCTCTTTGAATCTTCTTTATCATGCTAGGATTAACAGGAAAAAGCTAAAAATTTCAGAATTGCACCTTGCAATGTGGAGATATTACTGTTTGTGCATTTACAATATTCATTGATTTTTGCCATTGAAAAACGTCCAGAAATGTTTGAAGCTACTGACTGAATGAAAGGAGCTGGCATCTCACTCTCTTTGAATCTTCTTTATCATGCTAGGATTAACAGGAAAAAGCAAAAAATTTCAGAATTGCACCGTGCAATGTGGAGATATTACTGTTTGTGCATTTACAATATTCATTGATTTTTGCCATTGAAAAACATGTTTTTCATATACCAGAAATGTTTGAAGCTACTGACTGAATGAAAGGAGCTGGCATCTCACTCTCTTTGAATCTTCTTTATCATGCTAGGATTAGCAGGAAAAAGCTAAAAATTTCAGAATTGCACCTTGCAATGTGGAGATATTACTGTTTGTGCATTTACAATATTCATTGATTTTTGCCATTGAAAAACATGTTTTTCATATACCAGAAATGTTTGAAGCTACTGACTGAATGAAAGGAGCTGGCATCTCACTCTCTTTGAATCTTCTTTATCATGCTAGGATTAACAGGAAAAAGCTAAAAATTTCAGAATTGCACCTTGAAATGTGGAGATATTACTGTTTGTGCATTTACAATATTCATTGATTTTTGCCATTGAAAAACATGTTTTTCATATACCAGAAATGTTTGAAGCTACTGACTGAATGAAAGGAGCTGGCATCTCACTCTCTTTGAATCTTCTTTATCATGCTAGGATTAACAGGAAAAAGCTAAAAATTTCAGAATTGCACCGTGCAATGTGGAGATATTACTGTTTGTGCATTTACAATATTCATTGATTTTTGCTATTGAAAAACGTCCAGAAATGTTTGAAGCTACTGACTGAATGAAAGGAGCTGGCATCTCACTCTCTTTGAATCTTCTTTATCATGCTAGGATTAGCAGGAAAAAGCAAAAAATTTCAGAATTGCACCGTGCAATGTGGAGATATTACTGTTTGTGCATTTACAATATTCATTGATTTTTGCCATTGAAAAACATGTTTTTCATATACCAGAAATGTTTGAAGCTACTGACTGAATGAAAGGAGCTGGCATCTCACTCTCTTTGAATCTTCTTTATCATGCTAGGATTAACAGGAAAAAGCTAAAAATTTCAGAATTGCACCTTGCAATGTGGAGATATTACTGTTTGTGCATTTACAATATTCATTGATTTTTGCCATTGAAAAACGTCCAGAAATGTTTGAAGCTACTGACTGAATGAAAGGAGCTGGCATCTCACTCTCTTTGAATCTTCTTTATCATGCTAGGATTAACAGGAAAAAGCAAAAAATTTCAGAATTGCACCGTGCAATGTGGAGATATTACTGTTTGTGCATTTACAATATTCATTGATTTTTGCCATTGAAAAACATGTTTTTCATATACCAGAAATGTTTGAAGCTACTGACTGAATGAAAGGAGCTGGCATCTCACTCTCTTTGAATCTTCTTTATCATGCTAGGATTAACAGGAAAAAGCAAAAAATTTCAGAATTGCACCTTGCAATGTGGAGATATTACTGTTTGTGCATTTACAATATTCATTGATTTTTGCCATTGAAAAACATGTTTTTCATATACCAGAAATGTTTGAAGCTACTGACTGAATGAAAGGAGCTGGCATCTCACTCTCTTTGAATCTTCTTTATCATGCTAGGATTAACAGGAAAAAGCTAAAAATTTCAGAATTGCACCGTGCAATGTGGAGATATTACTGTTTGTGCATTTACAATATTCATTGATTTTTGCCATTGAAAAACGTCCAGAAATGTTTGAAGCTACTGACTGAATGAAAGGAGCTGGCATCTCACTCTCTTTGAATCTTCTTTATCATGCTAGGATTAACAGGAAAAAGCTAAAAATTTCAGAATTGCACCTTGCAATGTGGAGATATTACTGTTTGTGCATTTACAATATTCATTGATTTTTGCCATTGAAAAACATGTTTTTCATATACCAGAAATGTTTGAAGCTACTGACTGAATGAAAGGAGCTGGCATCTCACTCTCTTTGAATCTTCTTTATCATGCTAGGATTAACAGGAAAAAGCAAAAAATTTCAGAATTGCACCTTGCAATGTGGAGATATTACTGTTTGTGCATTTACAATATTCATTGATTTTTGCCATTGAAAAACATGTTTTTCATATACCAGAAATGTTTGAAGCTACTGACTGAATGAAAGGAGCTGGCATCTCACTCTCTTTGAATCTTCTTTATCATGCTAGGATTAACAGGAAAAAGCTAAAAATTTCAGAATTGCACCGTGCAATGTGGAGATATTACTGTTTGTGCATTTACAATATTCATTGATTTTTGCCATTGAAAAACATGTTTTTCATATACCAGAAATGTTTGAAGCTACTGACTGAATGAAAGGAGCTGGCATCTCACTCTCTTTGAATCTTCTTTATCATGCTAGGATTAGCAGGAAAAAGCAAAAAATTTCAGAATTGCACCTTGCAATGTGGAGATATTACTGTTTGTGCATTTACAATATTCATTGATTTTTGCCATTGAAAAACGTCCAGAAATGTTTGAAGCTACTGACTGAATGAAAGGAGCTGGCATCTCACTCTCTTTGAATCTTCTTTATCATGCTAGGATTAGCAGGAAAAAGCAAAAAATTTCAGAATTGCACCGTGCAATGTGGAGATATTACTGTTTGTGCATTTACAATATTCATTGATTTTTGCCATTGAAAAACATGTTTTTCATATACCAGAAATGTTTGAAGCTACTGACTGAATGAAAGGAGCTGGCATCTCACTCTCTTTGAATCTTCTTTATCATGCTAGGATTAGCAGGAAAAAGCTAAAAATTTCAGAATTGCACCTTGCAATGTGGAGATATTACTGCTTGTGCATTTACAATATTCATTGATTTTTGCCATTGAAAAACATGTTTTTCATATACCAGAAATGTTTGAAGCTACTGACTGAATGAAAGGAGCTGGCATCTCACTCTCTTTGAATCTTCTTTATCATGCTAGGATTAACAGGAAAAAGCTAAAAATTTCAGAATTGCACCTTGCAATGTGGAGATATTACTGTTTGTGCATTTACAATATTCATTGATTTTTGCCATTGAAAAACATGTTTTTCATATACCAGAAATGTTTGAAGCTACTGACTGAATGAAAGGAGCTGGCATCTCACTCTCTTTGAATCTTCTTTATCATGCTAGGATTAACAGGAAAAAGCTAAAAATTTCAGAATTGCACCTTGCAATGTGGAGATATTACTGTTTGTGCATTTACAATATTCATTGATTTTTGCCATTGAAAAACATGTTTTTCATATACCAGAAATGTTTGAAGCTACTGACTGAATGAAAGGAGCTGGCATCTCACTCTCTTTGAATCTTCTTTATCATGCTAGGATTAGCAGGAAAAAGCAAAAAATTTCAGAATTGCACCTTGCAATGTGGAGATATTACTGTTTGTGCATTTACAATATTCATTGATTTTTGCCATTGAAAAACATGTTTTTCATATACCAGAAATGTTTGAAGCTACTGACTGAATGAAAGGAGCTGGCATCTCACTCTCTTTGAATCTTCTTTATCATGCTAGGATTAGCAGGAAAAAGCAAAAAATTTCAGAATTGCACCGTGCAATGTGGAGATATTACTGTTTGTGCATTTACAATATTCATTGATTTTTGCCATTGAAAAACATGTTTTTCATATACCAGAAATGTTTGAAGCTACTGACTGAATGAAAGGAGCTGGCATCTCACTCTCTTTGAATCTTCTTTATCATGCTAGGATTAGCAGGAAAAAGCAAAAAATTTCAGAATTGCACCGTGCAATGTGGAGATATTACTGTTTGTGCATTTACAATATTCATTGATTTTTGCCATTGAAAAACATGTTTTTCATATACCAGAAATGTTTGAAGCTACTGACTGAATGAAAGGAGCTGGCATCTCACTCTCTTTGAATCTTCTTTATCATGCTAGGATTAACAGGAAAAAGCTAAAAATTTCAGAATTGCACCTTGCAATGTGGAGATATTACTGTTTGTGCATTTACAATATTCATTGATTTTTGCCATTGAAAAACGTCCAGAAATGTTTGAAGCTACTGACTGAATGAAAGGAGCTGGCATCTCACTCTCTTTGAATCTTCTTTATCATGCTAGGATTAACAGGAAAAAGCAAAAAATTTCAGAATTGCACCGTGCAATGTGGAGATATTACTGTTTGTGCATTTACAATATTCATTGATTTTTGCCATTGAAAAACATGTTTTTCATATACCAGAAATGTTTGAAGCTACTGACTGAATGAAAGGAGCTGGCATCTCACTCTCTTTGAATCTTCTTTATCATGCTAGGATTAGCAGGAAAAAGCAAAAAATTTCAGAATTGCACCGTGCAATGTGGAGATATTACTGTTTGTGCATTTACAATATTCATTGATTTTTGCCATTGAAAAACATGTTTTTCATATACCAGAAATGTTTGAAGCTACTGACTGAATGAAAGGAGCTGGCATCTCACTCTCTTTGAATCTTCTTTATCATGCTAGGATTAGCAGGAAAAAGCTAAAAATTTCAGAATTGCACCTTGCAATGTGGAGATATTACTGTTTGTGCATTTACAATATTCATTGATTTTTGCCATTGAAAAACATGTTTTTCATATACCAGAAATGTTTGAAGCTACTGACTGAATGAAAGGAGCTGGCATCTCACTCTCTTTGAATCTTCTTTATCATGCTAGGATTAGCAGGAAAAAGCTAAAAATTTCAGAATTGCACCTTGCAATGTGGAGATATTACTGTTTGTGCATTTACAATATTCATTGATTTTTGCCATTGAAAAACATGTTTTTCATATACCAGAAATGTTTGAAGCTACTGACTGAATGAAAGGAGCTGGCATCTCACTCTCTTTGAATCTTCTTTATCATGCTAGGATTAGCAGGAAAAAGCTAAAAATTTCAGAATTGCACCTTGCAATGTGGAGATATTACTGTTTGTGCATTTACAATATTCATTGATTTTTGCCATTGAAAAACATGTTTTTCATATACCAGAAATGTTTGAAGCTACTGACTGAATGAAAGGAGCTGGCATCTCACTCTCTTTGAATCTTCTTTATCATGCTAGGATTAACAGGAAAAAGCTAAAAATTTCAGAATTGCACCTTGCAATGTGGAGATATTACTGTTTGTGCATTTACAATATTCATTGATTTTTGCCATTGAAAAACGTCCAGAAATGTTTGAAGCTACTGACTGAATGAAAGGAGCTGGCATCTCACTCTCTTTGAATCTTGTTTATCATGCTAGGATTAACAGGAAAAAGCTAAAAATTTCAGAATTGCACCGTGCAATGTGGAGATATTACTGTTTGTGCATTTACAATATTCATTGATTTTTGCCATTGAAAAACGTCCAGAAATGTTTGAAGCTACTGACTGAATGAAAGGAGCTGGCATCTCACTCTCTTTGAATCTTCTTTATCATGCTAGGATTAGCAGGAAAAAGCAAAAAATTTCAGAATTGCACCTTGCAATGTGGAGATATTACTGTTTGTGCATTTACAATATTCATTGATTTTTGCCATTGAAAAACATGTTTTTCATATACCAGAAATGTTTGAAGCTACTGACTGAATGAAAGGAGCTGGCATCTCACTCTCTTTGAATCTTCTTTATCATGCTAGGATTAGCAGGAAAAAGCTAAAAATTTCAGAATTGCACCGTGCAATGTGGAGATATTACTGTTTGTGCATTTACAATATTCATTGATTTTTGCCATTGAAAAACGTCCAGAAATGTTTGAAGCTACTGACTGAATGAAAGGAGCTGGCATCTCACTCTCTTTGAATCTTCTTTATCATGCTAGGATTAGCAGGAAAAAGCTAAAAATTTCAGAATTGCACCTTGCAATGTGGAGATATTACTGTTTGTGCATTTACAATATTCATTGATTTTTGCCATTGAAAAACATGTTTTTCATATACCAGAAATGTTTGAAGCTACTGACTGAATGAAAGGAGCTGGCATCTCACTCTCTTTGAATCTTCTTTATCATGCTAGGATTAGCAGGAAAAAGCTAAAAATTTCAGAATTGCACCGTGCAATGTGGAGATATTACTGTTTGTGCATTTACAATATTCATTGATTTTTGCCATTGAAAAACGTCCAGAAATGTTTGAAGCTACTGACTGAATGAAAGGAGCTGGCATCTCACTCTCTTTGAATCTTCTTTATCATGCTAGGATTAGCAGGAAAAAGCAAAAAATTTCAGAATTGCACCGTGCAATGTGGAGATATTACTGTTTGTGCATTTACAATATTCATTGATTTTTGCCATTGAAAAACATGTTTTTCATATACCAGAAATGTTTGAAGCTACTGACTGAATGAAAGGAGCTGGCATCTCACTCTCTTTGAATCTTCTTTATCATGCTAGGATTAGCAGGAAAAAGCAAAAAATTTCAGAATTGCACCTTTCAATGTGGAGATATTACTGTTTGTGCATTTACAATATTCATTGATTTTTGCCATTGAAAAACATGTTTTTCATATACCAGAAATGTTTGAAGCTACTGACTGAATGAAAGGAGCTGGCATCTCACTCTCTTTGAATCTTCTTTATCATGCTAGGATTAACAGGAAAAAGCTAAAAATTTCAGAATTGCACCGTGCAATGTGGAGATATTACTGTTTGTGCATTTACAATATTCATTGATTTTTGCCATTGAAAAACGTCCAGAAATGTTTGAAGCTACTGACTGAATGAAAGGAGCTGGCATCTCACTCTCTTTGAATCTTCTTTATCATGCTAGGATTAGCAGGAAAAAGCAAAAAATTTCAGAATTGCACCGTGCAATGTGGAGATATTACTGTTTGTGCATTTACAATATTCATTGATTTTTGCCA
Organism: Phyllobates terribilis; assembly: GCF_046119375.1. Taxonomy (NCBI): domain Eukaryota; kingdom Metazoa; phylum Chordata; class Amphibia; order Anura; family Dendrobatidae; genus Phyllobates; species Phyllobates terribilis. Next base: position 11,713 of record NW_027367904.1, on the reverse strand, counting down.
TTGAAAAACATGTTTTTCATATACCAGAAATGTTTGAAGCTACTGACTGAATGAAAGGAGCTGGCATCTCACTCTCTTTGAATCTTCTTTATCATGCTAGGATTAGCAGGAAAAAGCAAAAAATTTCAGAATTGCACCGTGCAATGTGGAGATATTACTGTTTGTGCATTTACAATATTCATTGATTTTTGCCATTGAAAAACATGTTTTTCATATACCAGAAATGTTTGAAGCTACTGACTGAATGAAAGGAGCTGGCATCTCACTCTCTTTGAATCTTCTTTATCATGCTAGGATTAACAGGAAAAAGCTAAAAATTTCAGAATTGCACCGTGCAATGTGGAGATATTACTGTTTGTGCATTTACAATATTCATTGATTTTTGCCATTGAAAAACGTCCAGAAATGTTTGAAGCTACTGACTGAATGAAAGGAGCTGGCATCTCACTCTCTTTGAATCTTCTTTATCATGCTAGGATTAACAGGAAAAAGCTAAAAATTTCAGAATTGCACCGTGCAATGTGGAGATATTACTGTTTGTGCATTTACAATATTCATTGATTTTTGCCATTGAAAAACATGTTTTTCATATACCAGAAATGTTTGAAGCTACTGACTGAATGAAAGGAGCTGGCATCTCACTCTCTTTGAATCTTCTTTATCATGCTAGGATTAGCAGGAAAAAGCAAAAAATTTCAGAATTGCACCGTGCAATGTGGAGATATTACTGTTTGTGCATTTACAATATTCATTGATTTTTGCCATTGAAAAACATGTTTTTCATATACCAGAAATGTTTGAAGCTACTGACTGAATGAAAGGAGCTGGCATCTCACTCTCTTTGAATCTTCTTTATCATGCTAGGATTAGCAGGAAAAAGCTAAAAATTTCAGAATTGCACCTTGCAATGTGGAGATATTACTGTTTGTGCATTTACAATATTCATTGATTTTTGCCATTGAAAAACATGTTTTTCATATACCAGAAATGTTTGAAGCTACTGACTGAATGAAAGGAGCTGGCATCTCACTCTCTTTGAATCTTCTTTATCATGCTAGGATTAGCAGGAAAAAGCTAAAAATTTCAGAATTGCACCTTGCAATGTGGAGATATTACTGTTTGTGCATTTACAATATTCATTGATTTTTGCCATTGAAAAACGTCCAGAAATGTTTGAAGCTACTGACTGAATGAAAGGAGCTGGCATCTCACTCTCTTTGAATCTTCTTTATCATGCTAGGATTAGCAGGAAAAAGCTAAAAATTTCAGAATTGCACCGTGCAATGTGGAGATATTACTGTTTGTGCATTTACAATATTCATTGATTTTTGCCATTGAAAAACGTCCAGAAATGTTTGAAGCTACTGACTGAATGAAAGGAGCTGGCATCTCACTCTCTTTGAATCTTCTTTATCATGCTAGGATTAGCAGGAAAAAGCAAAAAATTTCAGAATTGCACCGTGCAATGTGGAGATATTACTGTTTGTGCATTTACAATATTCATTGATTTTTGCCATTGAAAAACATGTTTTTCATATACCAGAAATGTTTGAAGCTACTGACTGAATGAAAGGAGCTGGCATCTCACTCTCTTTGAATCTTCTTTATCATGCTAGGATTAGCAGGAAAAAGCAAAAAATTTCAGAATTGCACCGTGCAATGTGGAGATATTACTGTTTGTGCATTTACAATATTCATTGATTTTTGCCATTGAAAAACATGTTTTTCATATACCAGAAATGTTTGAAGCTACTGACTGAATGAAAGGAGCTGGCATCTCACTCTCTTTGAATCTTCTTTATCATGCTAGGATTAACAGGAAAAAGCTAAAAATTTCAGAATTGCACCTTGCAATGTGGAGATATTACTGTTTGTGCATTTACAATATTCATTGATTTTTGCCATTGAAAAACGTCCAGAAATGTTTGAAGCTACTGACTGAATGAAAGGAGCTGGCATCTCACTCTCTTTGAATCTTCTTTATCATGCTAGGATTAACAGGAAAAAGCAAAAAATTTCAGAATTGCACCTTGCAATGTGGAGATATTACTGTTTGTGCATTTACAATATTCATTGATTTTTGCCATTGAAAAACATGTTTTTCATATACCAGAAATGTTTGAAGCTACTGACTGAATGAAAGGAGCTGGCATCTCACTCTCTTTGAATCTTCTTTATCATGCTAGGATTAGCAGGAAAAAGCTAAAAATTTCAGAATTGCACCGTGCAATGTGGAGATATTACTGTTTGTGCATTTACAATATTCATTGATTTTTGCCATTGAAAAACGTCCAGAAATGTTTGAAGCTACTGACTGAATGAAAGGAGCTGGCATCTCACTCTCTTTGAATCTTCTTTATCATGCTAGGATTAGCAGGAAAAAGCTAAAAATTTCAGAATTGCACCTTGCAATGTGGAGATATTACTGTTTGTGCATTTACAATATTCATTGATTTTTGCCATTGAAAAACATGTTTTTCATATACCAGAAATGTTTGAAGCTACTGACTGAATGAAAGGAGCTGGCATCTCACTCTCTTTGAATCTTCTTTATCATGCTAGGATTAACAGGAAAAAGCTAAAAATTTCAGAATTGCACCTTGCAATGTGGAGATATTACTGTTTGTGCATTTACAATATTCATTGATTTTTGCCATTGAAAAACATGTTTTTCATATACCAGAAATGTTTGAAGCTACTGACTGAATGAAAGGAGCTGGCATCTCACTCTCTTTGAATCTTCTTTATCATGCTAGGATTAGCAGGAAAAAGCAAAAAATTTCAGAATTGCACCGTGCAATGTGGAGATATTACTGTTTGTGCATTTACAATATTCATTGATTTTTGCCATTGAAAAACGTCCAGAAATGTTTGAAGCTACTGACTGAATGAAAGGAGCTGGCATCTCACTCTCTTTGAATCTTCTTTATCATGCTAGGATTAGCAGGAAAAAGCAAAAAATTTCAGAATTGCACCGTGCAATGTGGAGATATTACTGTTTGTGCATTTACAATATTCATTGATTTTTGCCATTGAAAAACATGTTTTTCATATACCAGAAATGTTTGAAGCTACTGACTGAATGAAAGGAGCTGGCATCTCACTCTCTTTGAATCTTCTTTATCATGCTAGGATTAACAGGAAAAAGCTAAAAATTTCAGAATTGCACCGTGCAATGTGGAGATATTACTGTTTGTGCATTTACAATATTCATTGATTTTTGCCATTGAAAAACGTCCAGAAATGTTTGAAGCTACTGACTGAATGAAAGGAGCTGGCATCTCACTCTCTTTGAATCTTCTTTATCATGCTAGGATTAGCAGGAAAAAGCAAAAAATTTCAGAATTGCACCGTGCAATGTGGAGATATTACTGTTTGTGCATTTACAATATTCATTGATTTTTGCCATTGAAAAACATGTTTTTCATATACCAGAAATGTTTGAAGCTACTGACTGAATGAAAGGAGCTGGCATCTCACTCTCTTTGAATCTTCTTTATCATGCTAGGATTAACAGGAAAAAGCTAAAAATTTCAGAATTGCACCTTGCAATGTGGAGATATTACTGTTTGTGCATTTACAATATTCATTGATTTTTGCCATTGAAAAACGTCCAGAAATGTTTGAAGCTACTGACTGAATGAAAGGAGCTGGCATCTCACTCTCTTTGAATCTTCTTTATCATGCTAGGATTAACAGGAAAAAGCAAAAAATTTCAGAATTGCACCGTGCAATGTGGAGATATTACTGTTTGTGCATTTACAATATTCATTGATTTTTGCCATTGAAAAACATGTTTTTCATATACCAGAAATGTTTGATGCTACTGACTGAATGAAAGGAGCTGGCATCTCACTCTCTTTGAATCTTCTTTATCATGCTAGGATTAGCAGGAAAAAGCTAAAAATTTCAGAATTGCACCTTGCAATGTGGAGATATTACTGTTTGTGCATTTACAATATTCATTGATTTTTGCCATTGAAAAACATGTTTTTCATATACCAGAAATGTTTGAAGCTACTGACTGAATGAAAGGAGCTGGCATCTCACTCTCTTTGAATCTTCTTTATCATGCTAGGATTAGCAGGAAAAAGCAAAAAATTTCAGAATTGCACCGTGCAATGTGGAGATATTACTGTTTGTGCATTTACAATATTCATTGATTTTTGCCATTGAAAAACATGTTTTTCATATACCAGAAATGTTTGAAGCTACTGACTGAATGAAAGGAGCTGGCATCTCACTCTCTTTGAATCTTCTTTATCATGCTAGGATTAACAGGAAAAAGCTAAAAATTTCAGAATTGCACCGTGCAATGTGGAGATATTACTGTTTGTGCATTTACAATATTCATTGATTTTTGCCATTGAAAAACGTCCAGAAATGTTTGAAGCTACTGACTGAATGAAAGGAGCTGGCATCTCACTCTCTTTGAATCTTCTTTATCATGCTAGGATTAGCAGGAAAAAGCAAAAAATTTCAGAATTGCACCGTGCAATGTGGAGATATTACTGTTTGTGCATTTACAATATTCATTGATTTTTGCCATTGAAAAACATGTTTTTCATATACCAGAAATGTTTGAAGCTACTGACTGAATGAAAGGAGCTGGCATCTCACTCTCTTTGAATCTTCTTTATCATGCTAGGATTAACAGGAAAAAGCTAAAAATTTCAGAATTGCACCTTGCAATGTGGAGATATTACTGTTTGTGCATTTACAATATTCATTGATTTTTGCCATTGAAAAACGTCCAGAAATGTTTGAAGCTACTGACTGAATGAAAGGAGCTGGCATCTCACTCTCTTTGAATCTTCTTTATCATGCTAGGATTAACAGGAAAAAGCAAAAAATTTCAGAATTGCACCGTGCAATGTGGAGATATTACTGTTTGTGCATTTACAATATTCATTGATTTTTGCCATTGAAAAACATGTTTTTCATATACCAGAAATGTTTGAAGCTACTGACTGAATGAAAGGAGCTGGCATCTCACTCTCTTTGAATCTTCTTTATCATGCTAGGATTAGCAGGAAAAAGCTAAAAATTTCAGAATTGCACCGTGCAATGTGGAGATATTACTGTTTGTGCATTTACAATATTCATTGATTTTTGCCATTGAAAAACATGTTTTTCATATACCAGAAATGTTTGAAGCTACTGACTGAATGAAAGGAGCTGGCATCTCACTCTCTTTGAATCTTCTTTATCATGCTAGGATTAACAGGAAAAAGCTAAAAATTTCAGAATTGCACCGTGCAATGTGGAGATATTACTGTTTGTGCATTTACAATATTCATTGATTTTTGCCATTGAAAAACATGTTTTTCATATACCAGAAATGTTTGAAGCTACTGACTGAATGAAAGGAGCTGGCATCTCACTCTCTTTGAATCTTCTTTATCATGCTAGGATTAACAGGAAAAAGCAAAAAATTTCAGAATTGCACCTTGCAATGTGGAGATATTACTGTTTGTGCATTTACAATATTCATTGATTTTTGCCATTGAAAAACATGTTTTTCATATACCAGAAATGTTTGAAGCTACTGACTGAATGAAAGGAGCTGGCATCTCACTCTCTTTGAATCTTCTTTATCATGCTAGGATTAGCAGGAAAAAGCTAAAAATTTCAGAATTGCACCTTGCAATGTGGAGATATTACTGTTTGTGCATTTACAATATTCATTGATTTTTGCCATTGAAAAACGTCCAGAAATGTTTGAAGCTACTGACTGAATGAAAGGAGCTGGCATCTCACTCTCTTTGAATCTTCTTTATCATGCTAGGATTAACAGGAAAAAGCTAAAAATTTCAGAATTGCACCTTGCAATGTGGAGATATTACTGTTTGTGCATTTACAATATTCATTGATTTTTGCCATTGAAAAACATGTTTTTCATATACCAGAAATGTTTGAAGCTACTGACTGAATGAAAGGAGCTGGCATCTCACTCTCTTTGAATCTTCTTTATCATGCTAGGATTAGCAGGAAAAAGCAAAAAATTTCAGAATTGCACCGTGCAATGTGGAGATATTACTGTTTGTGCATTTACAATATTCATTGATTTTTGCCATTGAAAAACATGTTTTTCATATACCAGAAATGTTTGAAGCTACTGACTGAATGAAAGGAGCTGGCATCTCACTCTCTTTGAATCTTCTTTATCATGCTAGGATTAACAGGAAAAAGCTAAAAATTTCAGAATTGCACCTTGCAATGTGGAGATATTACTTTTTGTGCATTTACAATATTCATTGATTTTTGCCATTGAAAAATGTCCAGAAATGTTTGAAGCTACTGACTGAATGAAAGGAGCTGGCATCTCACTCTCTTTGAATCTTCTTTATCATGCTAGGATTAGCAGGAAAAAGCAAAAAATTTCAGAATTGCACCGTGCAATGTGGAGATATTACTGTTTGTGCATTTACAATATTCATTGATTTTTGCCATTGAAAAACATGTTTTTCATATACCAGAAATGTTTGAAGCTACTGACTGAATGAAAGGAGCTGGCATCTCACTCTCTTTGAATCTTCTTTATCATGCTAGGATTAGCAGGAAAAAGCAAAAAATTTCAGAATTGCACCTTGCAATGTGGAGATATTACTGTTTGTGCATTTACAATATTCATTGATTTTTGCCATTGAAAAACGTCCAGAAATGTTTGAAGCTACTGACTGAATGAAAGGAGCTGGCATCTCACTCTCTTTGAATCTTCTTTATCATGCTAGGATTAACAGGAAAAAGCAAAAAATTTCAGAATTGCACCTTGCAATGTGGAGATATTACTGTTTTTGCATTTACAATATTCATTGATTTTTGCCATTGAAAAACATGTTTTTCATATACCAGAAATGTTTGAAGCTACTGACTGAATGAAAGGAGCTGGCATCTCACTCTCTTTGAATCTTCTTTATCATGCTAGGATTAGCAGGAAAAAGCTAAAAATTTCAGAATTGCACCTTGCAATGTGGAGATATTACTGTTTGTGCATTTACAATATTCATTGATTTTTGCCATTGAAAAACATGTTTTTCATATACCAGAAATGTTTGAAGCTACTGACTGAATGAAAGGAGCTGGCATCTCACTCTCTTTGAATCTTCTTTATCATGCTAGGATTAGCAGGAAAAAGCAAAAAATTTCAGAATTGCACCGTGCAATGTGGAGATATTACTGTTTGTGCATTTACAATATTCATTGATTTTTGCCATTGAAAAACATGTTTTTCATATACCAGAAATGTTTGAAGCTACTGACTGAATGAAAGGAGCTGGCATCTCACTCTCTTTGAATCTTCTTTATCATGCTAGGATTAACAGGAAAAAGCAAAAAATTTCAGAATTGCACCTTGCAATGTGGAGATATTACTGTTTGTGCATTTACAATATTCATTGATTTTTGCCATTGAAAAACATGTTTTTCATATACCAGAAATGTTTGAAGCTACTGACTGAATGAAAGGAGCTGGCATCTCACTCTCTTTGAATCTTCTTTATCATGCTAGGATTAGCAGGAAAAAGCTAAAAATTTCAGAATTGCACCTTGCAATGTGGAGATATTACTGTTTGTGCATTTACAATATTCATTGATTTTTGCCATTGAAAAACGTCCAGAAATGTTTGAAGCTACTGACTGAATGAAAGGAGCTGGCATCTCACTCTCTTTGAATCTTCTTTATCATGCTAGGATTAGCAGGAAAAAGCTAAAAATTTCAGAATTGCACCGTGCAATGTGGAGATATTACTGTTTGTGCATTTACAATATTCATTGATTTTTGCCATTGAAAAACGTCCAGAAATGTTTGAAGCTACTGACTGAATGAAAGGAGCTGGCATCTCACTCTCTTTGAATCTTCTTTATCATGCTAGGATTAGCAGGAAAAAGCAAAAAATTTCAGAATTGCACCGTGCAATGTGGAGATATTACTGTTTGTGCATTTACAATATTCATTGATTTTTGCCATTGAAAAACGTCCAGAAATGTTTGAAGCTACTGACTGAATGAAAGGAGCTGGCATCTCACTCTCTTTGAATCTTCTTTATCATGCTAGGATTAGCAGGAAAAAGCAAAAAATTTCAGAATTGCACCGTGCAATGTGGAGATATTACTGTTTGTGCATTTACAATATTCATTGATTTTTGCCATTGAAAAACATGTTTTTCATATACCAGAAATGTTTGAAGCTACTGACTGAATGAAAGGAGCTGGCATCTCACTCTCTTTGAATCTTCTTTATCATGCTAGGATTAGCAGGAAAAAGCAAAAAATTTCAGAATTGCACCGTGCAATGTGGAGATATTACTGTTTGTGCATTTACAATATTCATTGATTTTTGCCATTGAAAAACATGTTTTTCATATACCAGAAATGTTTGAAGCTACTGACTGAATGAAAGGAGCTGGCATCTCACTCTCTTTGAATCTTCTTTATCATGCTAGGATTAACAGGAAAAAGCTAAAAATTTCAGAATTGCACCTTGCAATGTGGAGATATTACTGTTTGTGCATTTACAATATTCATTGATTTTTGCCATAGAAAAACTGTTATTAACCAGAAATGTTTGAAGCTACTGACTGAATGAAAGGAGCTGGCATCTCACTCTCTTTGAATCTTCTTTATCATGCTAGGATTAACAGGAAAAAGCAAAAAATTTCAGAATTGCACCTTGCAATGTGGAGATATTACTGTTTGTGCATTTACAATATTCATTGATTTTTGCCATTGAAAAACATGTTTTTCATATACCAGAAATGTTTGAAGCTACTGACTGAATGAAAGGAGCTGGCATCTCACTCTCTTTGAATCTTCTTTATCATGCTAGGATTAGCAGGAAAAAGCAAAAAATTTCAGAATTGCACCGTGCAATGTGGAGATATTACTGTTTGTGCATTTACAATATTCATTGATTTTTGCCATTGAAAAACGTCCAGAAATGTTTGAAGCTACTGACTGAATGAAAGGAGCTGGCATCTCACTCTCTTTGAATCTTCTTTATCATGCTAGGATTAGCAGGAAAAAGCAAAAAATTTCAGAATTGCACCGTGCAATGTGGAGATATTACTGTTTGTGCATTTACAATATTCATTGATTTTTGCCATTGAAAAACATGTTTTTCATATACCAGAAATGTTTGAAGCTACTGACTGAATGAAAGGAGCTGGCATCTCACTCTCTTTGAATCTTCTTTATCATGCTAGGATTAGCAGGAAAAAGCAAAAAATTTCAGAATTGCACCGTGCAATGTGGAGATATTACTGTTTGTGCATTTACAATATTCATTGATTTTTGCCATTGAAAAACATGTTTTTCATATACCAGAAATGTTTGAAGCTACTGACTGAATGAAAGGAGCTGGCATCTCACTCTCTTTGAATCTTCTTTATCATGCTAGGATTAACAGGAAAAAGCTAAAAATTTCAGAATTGCACCTTGCAATGTGGAGATATAACTGTTTGTGCATTTACAATATTCATTGATTTTTGCCATTGAAAAACATGTTTTTCATATACCAGAAATGTTTGAAGCTACTGACTGAATGAAAGGAGCTGGCATCTCACTCTCTTTGAATCTTCTTTATCATGCTAGGATTAACAGGAAAAAGCTAAAAATTTCAGAATTGCACCTTGCAATGTGGAGATATTACTGTTTGTGCATTTACAATATTCATTGATTTTTGCCATTGAAAAACAGTTTTTCATATACCAGAAATGTTTGAAGCTACTGACTGAATGAAAGGAGCTGGCATCTCACTCTCTTTGAATCTTCTTTATCATGCTAGGATTAGCAGGAAAAAGCAAAAAATTTCAGAATTGCACCGTGCAATGTGGAGATATTACTGTTTGTGCATTTACAATATTCATTGATTTTTGCCATTGAAAAACGTCCCAGAAATGTTTGAAGCTACTGACTGAATGAAAGGAGCTGGCATCTCACTCTCTTTGAATCTTCTTTATCATGCTAGGATTAGCAGAAAAAGCAAAAAATTTCAGAATTGCACCGTGCAATGTGGAGATATTACTGTTTGTGCATTTACAATATTCATTGATTTTTGCCATTGAAAAACATGTTTTTCATATACCAGAAATGTTTGAAGCTACTGACTGAATGAAAGGAGCTGGCATCTCACTCTCTTTGAATCTTCTTTATCATGCTAGGATTAACAGGAAAAAGCTAAAAATTTCAGAATTGCACCTTGCAATGTGGAGATATTACTGTTTGTGCATTTACAATATTCATTGATTTTTGCAATTGAAAAACGTCCAGAAATGTTTGAAGCTACTGACTGAATGAAAGGAGCTGGCATCTCACTCTCTTTGAATCTTCTTTATCATGCTAGGATTAACAGGAAAAAGCAAAAAATTTCAGAATTGCACCGTGCAATGTGGAGATATTACTGTTTGTGCATTTACAATATTCATTGATTTTTGCCATTGAAAAACATGTTTTTCATATACCAGAAATGTTTGAAGCTACTGACTGAATGAAAGGAGCTGGCATCTCACTCTCTTTGAATCTTCTTTATCATGCTAGGATTAGCAGGAAAAAGCAAAAAATTTCAGAATTGCACCTTGCAATGTGGAGATATTACTGTTTGTGCATTTACAATATTCATTGATTTTTGCCATTGAAAAACATGTTTTTCATATACCAGAAATGTTTGAAGCTACTGACTGAATGAAAGGAGCTGGCATCTCACTCTCTTTGAATCTTCTTTATCATGCTAGGATTAGCAGGAAAAAGCAAAAAATTTCAGAATTGCACCGTGCAATGTGGAGATATTACTGTTTGTGCATTTACAATATTCATTGATTTTTGCCATTGAAAAACATGTTTTTCATATACCAGAAATGTTTGAAGCTACTGACTGAATGAAAGGAGCTGGCATCTCACTCTCTTTGAATCTTCTTTATCATGCTAGGATTAACAGGAAAAAGCTAAAAATTTCAGAATTGCACCGTGCAATGTGGAGATATTACTGTTTGTGCATTTACAATATTCATTGATTTTTGCCATTGAAAAACATGATTCAAACCAGAAATGTTTGAAGCTACTGACTGAATGAAAGGAGCTGGCATCTCACTCTCTTTGAATCTTCTTTATCATGCTAGGATTAACAGGAAAAAGCTAAAAATTTCAGAATTGCACCTTGCAATGTGGAGATATTACTGTTTGTGCATTTACAATATTCATTGATTTTTGCCATTGAAAAACGTCCAGAAATGTTTGAAGCTACTGACTGAATGAAAGGAGCTGGCATCTCACTCTCTTTGAATCTTCTTTATCATGCTAGGATTAACAGGAAAAAGCAAAAAATTTCAGAATTGCACCTTGCAATGTGGAGATATTACTGTTTGTGCATTTACAATATTCATTGATTTTTGCCATTGAAAAACATGTTTTTCATATACCAGAAATGTTTGAAGCTACTGACTGAATGAAAGGAGCTGGCATCTCACTCTCTTTGAATCTTCTTTATCATGCTAGGATTAGCAGGAAAAAGCTAAAAATTTCAGAATTGCACCTTGCAATGTGGAGATATTACTGTTTGTGCATTTACAATATTCATTGATTTTTGCCATTGAAAAACATGTTTTTCATATACCAGAAATGTTTGAAGCTACTGACTGAATGAAAGGAGCTGGCATCTCACTCTCTTTGAATCTTCTTTATCATGCTAGGATTAGCAGGAAAAAGCAAAAAATTTCAG